>NC_073312.1:20297354-20302354 GCF_027595985.1 Sorex araneus
AAATTGGGTTAGAAGACCTCTCAGATCATAGTCTTTAAGAAGCAGAGGGTCCATTTTGTGTGCAGCACCTCCGGATCTTATCTGGGCAGAGAGCATGCTGGTAACACCCCCCATCCCATGATCTCCTGCGAGCCACATCACTGCAAACTCATACCTCTGGGGTGGGAGTCTTAGAAGATGGCACTCGCCATGTGGGTGCTGCCGCTGCCGCCATCTTCCGTGCAGAAAGACAGGGTAGAGAGGGAAAATCCCTCCCTGGGTGGCACAGGGTTGTAGCACAGTTCACAGTCTAGACGCATTTCTATAAGAAGCCACTGGGTGCCAAAATGGGTTAGAAGACCTCTCAGATCATAGTCTTTAAGGAGCAGAGGGTCCGTTTCACGTGCTACAGGTCCAGATCTTATCTGGGCAGAGGGTGTGAGGAGTTTCCATCCTGAACCCCAACCCCTGCCCAAAAGCAGACCCAAAATAATTTATTTTGTATTGTTTTGTATTGTTTATTATGAAAAAAATGCTGAAAATTATCCAGAAAGTTTCCTTAGAGAAGGGTACATGAAGATTGTTCTATTTCACCCAGGGGCCATTATGCCATTCTATAAGAGATTACTAATGTGTTGTTAAAAGCTGAGCCTTATGTGCTTAAATATATATATATATTTGTATTTATATATACATAATGTAAATATATGTAAAATTATATTTCCCTCTAAGTTTGGTTGCCTTTTTCTTTAACCCCCATCAAATGAGGTGCACTACTCTAGGAATATTAGTGGTTTGAGGTATAACACATTTTGACTGCATAGTTCTGAAGGTTTTTGGCTGCTGGGGAGGGAACTCACCCACCCCGATCCGGGTTGCCTCTAATGAAACAGCTTGGCACAGGGGCCACCGGCATGGCTATGGTGAGTCGTGTGTCCTCTTCTGAGAGATTTAAAGTGAGTCCAAAAATGTCATTTTCACTTCGACAAATACTATGTGAGAAACAAAATATTATAGTTATTTTGGAAACAAATGACTGAGATTAATGTGCTGGTCAAATGCTTCCATAAATAGTCAAATTTCTGGAAAACAAATAAATGGTTGCTAACAAGGTAATAGCCCTATAGTAATGTAGCACTGTCGTCCCATTGTTCATCAGCTCAAGTGGGCACCAGTAACATCTCCATTCTGAGATTTGTTGTGACTGTTTTTGGCATATCCAATATGCCACAAGTTACTTGCCAGGCTCTGCCATACAGGAGTAGGGAAGGAGAAATGAAGAGATAGTTGTTTAATGGGTATTGTTTCAAGATATGATGAAAATGCTCCATCTCACAACAATGTGAACATACTTAAACCTGGTCAGTCTTACGCTTAAAAAAAGTGGCTACTATGGCAAATTTTGTCATGTGCTTTTTTAGTATGAAAAAATACAAAATTTATCAGTGCCTTTATGTAAACTGTGAAAATTCAGTTTTCTTTCATTCATTTATGTTTTATATTTTGGCCATATTAAGTTCTATTTAATGAGGTGATAATTATCAATGAAGTGTCCAAGAACACGAATGTCAAATGCATTTTGCTAACTTTAATTTCTCCCTCTTCCTCAGTTATCATGAATTTTATCCGTAATAGCGATGTTTCGTTTTATAAAATCACTTCTCATGCACATGATGGCGGTAAGTTTCTATGTCATTTTCTAATTAAAAATTGCATATAGTCTTACTCCCTCTTTCCCTTTCTTGCGCCCTTTGCAGAAACACAAACGCATGAATTACATCTGTGGTCATTTGAGGATAGAATAGTAAAAGAATGAAACAAAATAAAGCTAACATTTCCTTCATGGATGAAGTTAATTGCACATTTGTAAGAAACCCAACAATTCTATATTCTATTCGATTTAAAAATAAACTCTCACAATAGAATATATCTCTTGTTGGCTTAAGTTACCATTAAAATTCCAGCAGCACCAGCTCTGGAGCTGCTGATTAGAAAGGTGACCGCTGCGCTGCCTATGTGGACAGGAGGGCTAAAGAGATTTTACTTGGGCTAAAATTAAATTGTAGAATCTCTCTCTCTCTTTGATATTTTAAATCACTTCTAATATCCTAATGCAGATGGATTCAAAAACACTTGCTTCTTTTAATTACTTCACTATTTAGGCAAATAAAACAAGCATACTGGCCTGCGTTCTCTGAAAAGAACCATTATATAAAACAGTTTCAGCTCAAAAAAGGAAGGTACATGTGACAGGCCTAATTTTTCTGTGCCAGTAAACATTTTCCCCCTGAATACCGCATCCGTTTTTTTTTCTATCCCCTTTATTCAATTTTCTTCTGTAACATTCAGTTAAAGTTCTTGTTTTTAAAAAAAAAAATAGTTCTTGTTTCAAATTGCTTTTAGTATACATAGCCCCAAAGTGTTTACTTGGTTCCATTTGAATCAGAGCTTTCCAAGTCTCTTCATTCCTTTATCCATTAGGCAGACTCTTCCTAAAAGAATTCTCTCGTGGGTGGATTATTATTTTGTCTTTCATAATGGTGTAGTTGAGATTATGTCAAAAGGGTACTTACATGGCAAGATTAACTACTCTTTCGTAGGACATGCTGAAATCAAAGTAATTATTTCCAATTGCACTGATATCATGGTGAATCTACTTTAAGTGGAAACAGAATATTCAACAGAATATTTTCAACAGGTAGAACACAGCCTAGGCAAATAATGGGGAAAAGAAAAACCTTAATAAAGTAGTGTACTACAAAAAGTATAAGAAAACGGAAAAAGACTCACTACTACATATACAGTAATATATATTAAAATTTAAGTTTGTTTATGTAAAATACAAACAAAAGGATTAATTTAATAGCAATTGAGTAGATTACTGATAAAGAACAAAATACTATTCATGTTTTTAAGAGGAGCCATGGTTTTCAAATTTATGTATCCTCTACTTCTGTTCATTTAATTGCATGTTATGAATAATCCTTGTTTGAACTTAATATAGTAAAGAAGGAACCTTTATTTCATAGTTTACTATATTACTTCAGCACTACTTTATGAGTCATAATTCAAAATTAGTATGAAGAGAGCAATATTAGGGTTGTTATTGCACTTTTTAATTACCAAAGACTAAGAAAATATTTGGTGGCATCTCAAGCCTAAAAAGCTGAGATATCATTTGTGGAATATAAAGTAACAGAATTGGAGACTAACGCCCAAGAGTAGTAGAGATAAGGACCAGGAGGTCTGCTCCACACTTGGAAACTGGCCTCACATGCTGGAGGAAAAGGCAGGTCAGATAGAGAATGGATCACCAAGTAAAGGATGTTGGGAGGACCCATTTAGGTTGAAAGATCCATGACAAAAGTAGATTATAGACCAAACATGATGGCTGCTCAATACCTCTATTGCAAACCACAATACCCAAAAGGAGAGAGGGAGAAAAAGGGAATGCCCTGACACAGAGGGGAGGCAGGGTAGAGGGGACGAAGTGGGGGTGGTGGGAGGAGTGCTGGGACCATCGGTGGTGGATAATGGGCACTGGTGGAGGGATGGGTACTCAATCATTGTATGACTGAAACGCAAGCATGAAAGTTTGTAAGTTTGTAACTACCTCACAGTGATTCACTAATAAAAAAATAATAATAATTCAGAAATAAAGCAAATAAAAATGGTTGAGATGGGAAGTATCAGAAAATAAAACAATTGTTAAGGCTGAAAAAAGTTGAGTTATGTAATATATACTTAATCTCTCTCTCTTTCTCTCTCACACAAACACACATCCTAAGTTATAATTTACTGTGGTAAATGAAACGGGATATAGACTGCAAATTCTAAGGTTAATGAAGATGGTAGTGACATAAAACTCAGATAAGTTAATAATTCCTGTTTAGTTATGAATAACAGAATAATAATAGAACATTTATTGGGTTTTCAATAATTCCATATTAGTGTGTTTTGTTTCCATTCTCTGTCATTACAGGTGACAGAGAATCAGAAAACTCAGTTTGTATAAGATTCTATTCATTTTGGTCCTAGATCTAAAAAGTTCCATGATATTCTTGTGCTAATATTAAAATCATGCTTTTGTTCATAGTGAAGAAGATACAAAGTGTTCTTCTGACTTTATTAAAGTAGCATATTACTTTGGGGTTTTGTGTATTTATCTCTGGGGAGTTCACATCAGGCAGTGCTCAGATTGCTCCTCACTCTGTACTTAAGGATAACTGCCAGTGGTACTCAAGGGAGAATACATAGTCCTGGGAATTGAACCAGAGTTGACCATTTGCAGAGCATATTCTTGAACTCTTTACTATCTCTCTGGCTCCCTCTGGATATATTTTAATTGCTATATCTATCCTTCATCTAATGAGTACAACTAATAATTAGTAAAACGAGTAAACTAGGATCTTTGCTTTTGACTTTTCCACAAAATACAAGTAATTATGTTATATTATAAGTCAGGAAACATATTTGAAACATCTATGATTGTAAATATTCAGTTCTATATATCCTACTGCAATGGGGACTAAAGGAAATCCTTGTCTTCTGTGAGCGTATTATTTATAATTCAGATTCTCTGATTAGTGCTAGGTAAAACTCATTGATTTGAAATTCTGTCAAAACTATTAGGTAGATCTAAGAAAAAGAAGATTAAGTATGACTAAGAAGCATTCAAAAAAAGGTCTCTAAAAAGTTTGATATTTGAGCTTGACCTTTAATGATGGATAGATCATTGCTTAAGTCACCCGTTCTTACTGGAATGCCATACCTTGGCATTTTACGGGTGCTGAAGGAGAGTCTAATTCGTATGTGGGCAATGGGGGTGAGTATTTCATTGCAATTGGAAGGTAATTTACAAAGTATAATTGATCGCACACTTAACAAAGTTAATCAGTGAATTAAACTGTTGTTTAACTTTCATAACCATCTTATGAATCAGCAAAAACATTATCTTCATTTTATAAAAAGAAAGAACGATTTAAAATCTTTAGGCATACTACATAATGAGTGTTAGAATT
>NC_073312.1:22984854-23102172 GCF_027595985.1 Sorex araneus
TTTCCCCCCGCCCCCTCCAGGACAGGGCAGGGCCCATTTGCCTGGAGGGGCTTTGGTGGTGGTGGAGCCGCGCCTCACTCAGGGCCAGAGAGGAGCCGCCTTGGGCAGCCTGGGTGGGAGACCCGCCTTGGCCGCCTGGGCACCCGGGCTGGGGGCGGGGGCTCCTCCTGCACCTCGGGCCCTTGCTTGGAAGATCCGCAAGGCCCCAGCGGGCCCAGACTCCCGCGGCCATGGACAAGCTCCGCCTGCTCTTCCAGCACTTCCAGGCCAGCTCGGAGTCGGTGATGAACGGCGTCTGCCTGCTGCTGGCCGCCGGCACCGCCAAGCTCTACGCCTCCCTGGACGTCCACTGCCCCTGCCTGGCGCGCTACAACGCGGCCTACGGCCTGGGCCTGCTGCTGGCACCGCCCCTGGCGCTCTTCCTCTGTGGCCTCCTCGCCAACCGGCAGTCGGTGCTCATGGTGGAGGAGTGGCGCAGGCCCGCGGGGCGCCGCCAGAAGGACCCCGGCATGATCAGGTGCGACCCCCCACACCCAAGTCCCAGGGCCCTAGTCAGCACCCCCCCCACCAACTGCACGGGATCCCAAACCCCCAACACCACAACCCTGTAGCTTTAGTAGGGGCTCTCCCACCTACTCACCCTCACAAACATGGCCAGGGCACCCCCCTAAGTCTCCGAGGTCCCCCCGCACTCTGCAGAGGATGCTGCAGCCCTCTTCTTATGGGGGTGCCCACCCGGCAGTGCTCAGGGCTGACTCCTGACTGTGATCGGGAATCACCCCCGCTGGTTCTCAGGAGGTCATATGGGGTGCCGGGATCAAACCCGGGTCTGGCGCGGCAAAGCAAGCGCCCTACCTGCTTGTTTGTCAGGGGGACCCCGTTAGTACTCAGGGTTGCTCCTGGCTCTGTTCTCAGAGGTCACACCTGGCAGGCCTCAGGGAACCGTACGGGGTGCCGGGGACTGAACCTGGATCAGAACATGCAAGGAAAGCGCCCTCCCTCCCTGCTCCATGATTATTCCGGGCCCTGCATCCATCCCTTGGCACCCCCCCAAGTGTGGAACCTCCTGCCCACCAGGACACACCCAGCCCTGCCGCCCCCTCCCCCAGCCCTGCAGCCCACCCGGCACTGCAGATCTCCTCGCTGCTGGGGTCTCCTGACTTTGGTTTGGTGTTTGGGCAGTTCTGCTCCCAGCTCGGTGCTCCAGGGTCACTCCTGTGGGTGCTCGGGCCTGGGGCCGGGGTCTCGCGTGGCGTCAGCTCCCCACTCCTCTCCGGCCAGGTACATGTGCTCCTCCGTGCTGCAGAGAGCGCTGGTCGCCCCGCTCGTCTGGATCCTGCTGGCCCTTCTGGACGGCAAGTGCCTGGTGTGTGCCTTCAGCTGCTCTGTGGACCCTGAGAAGTTTCTGGACCTGGCCAACATGACCTCCAGCCAGGTGCAGCTCTTCCTGGCCAAGGTGCCCTGCAAGGAAGATGAGCTGGTCAGGGACAGCCCTGCCCGAAAGGCCGTGTCCCGCTACCTGCGGTGCCTGTCACAGGTAATTCAGCCTGCCCTCCCGGGCCTGGGGTGGGCTGAGGAGGGACAGTTATATCCTGGGGGGCTTCACGCCAGAGACACGCAGGCGAGGAGTGGGAGAGTCCTGGGGGTCGTTGTTCAGGGCGGGGGTTTGAGGTGCAGGCTCTCTGCCGTGCATGTGGACAGCAGGTGTCCACCCCGTCAGCCATGCTCCAGGGCACTGCAGAGACGCAGCTCTGTGCTTGTGGAGGGTCCGGGAGCTGCCAGGTCGTGACCATCACTCCGGGCGGGAGGGTGCGTGTGAGGGAGGGGAGGCCACACGGCATCAGCTCCAGTCTCAGTTCCTCAGAGTTCCCCTCACCCTGCCGCCGGATGGCTGCTCCCCTGGCTGTCTCCCGTGCGACCGTCACCTCAGCTCCCAGCCAGAACCTCAGTTTCCAGGGCCCCCAAGTTCAGGTTAGGGGGTTCCTTTCTCTGAACTCCCATGTCCCTTGTATATCCATCCACAAGACACTTCGACATGCCCATATTTCTGCTGCTAAGTGTGACCGCTGAGGGCATAGACTGGGGTCCATTATCTCCATCAAAATACAGAACAGGGCATGCTCAGATGGGGTGATACATAGGACCCAAAAGCTGTGTGGACACATAGGTGGGGTGGGTGGATGGGTGTGTGACGGTTGGTTGGATGGGTGGATAGATGGAGGCATGGACGAATGGGTGGATAGATGGATGGATGGGCAGGAGTGCAGAAAAGGAAAAACTCAGGCTTTCAGCTGAGCCGCTAACAAAATGACTAACAAGAGTAAAACCAAGGAAGAGAAACATAAAGCTAAGAATGTAATTAAAAACAAAGGCTTGGGGCTGGAGCAATAGCACAGCAGGAAGGGCATTTGCCTTGCACACGGCCAACCCTGGTTCGATTCCCAGCATCACATATGATCCCCTGAGTACCGCCAGGAGTGATTTCTGAGTGCAGAGCCCAGGGGTAAATATTATTGGAGTCAATTAACTCCCAAGTTACAAGCATTATATTAACTGTCTTCCTGAGTCCATACAGAGAGGCCATTGCTTTAAGGTAAACTATGCAAAAGACACTAAGTTACAGTACAAGTTCAGAGTCCTTAGAAGGATCTGATCTTCCAAGATAACAGAATCTGATTAGGGAAAAGGTGATTAACTGGTTGGGAAAGAGGGTGCAGAGAAGAGTTTACAGATGAAGGAATGGGAGTGTCTCCGGGAGAGTCTAAGCTTAAGCTCCCTGTGGTAAGGCTAAAAGGACAAACCCCATGTTCTCCTACAGTCAGGGACTGGGTCGGTGGTGTTTAGACAATGGTTGGGGGAGGGCGGACTGGAGAGGACGTCTGATGGACAGATCGGGGAGGGATGGTTGAATAGATGAAGGAATGGGAGAATGGGGGTGGACGGGAGGGTGGACGGAGGTGGCTAACAGGAGGGATGACGCATGGGCAGATGCGTCAATCTGCGGAAGGGCAGGTGGGATCCCTAAAGGAGAGGCCGCGGACACTCAGTGCTGCCCACTCGCCCTGTCTCGCTTGCCCTCCCACAGGCCATGGGCTGGGCCATCACCCTGCTGCTCATCACCCTGGCCTTCCTGGCGCGCTGCCTGCGGCCCTGCTTCGACCAGACGCTCTTCCTGCAGCACCGCTACTGGAGCAACTACGTGGACCTGGAGCAGAAGCTCTTCGACGAGACGTGCTGCGAGCATGCGCGGGACTTGGCGCACCGCTGCGTGCTGCACTTCTTCCAGAGCGTGCAGAGCGAGATGCGGGCGCGGGGCCTGCGCCGGCCCGCTGCCCACCCGGCGGCCCAGCCCCCGGCCCTGCCCGAGCCCCCCGACGGCCCGGCGCACCTGCGCGCAGTCTCCAGTCGCGATCAAGTGGACCGCCTCCTGAGCACCTGGTGCTCCAGCAAACCGCCCCTCGGCCTTGTGGGCCCCGCGGCACACTGGGGGGGTGGTCTCAGCCACCGCGGCCCCCCGGCGGCCCCTGACCCCCGCCGGCCCCAACACACACAAGTGTAGAGACCCCAGTACCTGAAGCCACGTGAAAGGAGCTCTGAGCTGGCTAGCGGAGGGTATCCCAGGGCCCCTTAGCCCCCCCAGAGCTGAGATCCCCACTTTCTCTACTGGGGGCACGCCAAGGCCGGCCCGCTCCCCGCAAGAGCTGACACCCCAGTCACGTTTCTGGGCGTGATCTCGTGTACACTAAGGCGCTGCCCTCTGGGCTGTGTGGGTTCAGCTCCTCCCAGCAGCTGCTGGGAGAGCAAGTCCCAGGCTGGGGCTGAGTGGGGCCTCCCACCCCCCTCGCCCCTGCAAACCCTGGTGCTGTGTTCATGGGGGACAAACCGAGGAGCAAGAGTCTGAGTAGAGGGCTGGAGCAGTAGGGCATTTGCCTTGCACGGGGTCAACCCGGATTCTATTCCCAGCATCCCATATGGTCCTCTGAGCACCGCCAGGAGTAATTCCTGAGTGCAGAGCCAGGAGTAACCCCTGTGCATCGCCGAGTGTGACTCAAAAATCAAAAAAAAAAAAAAAGAGTCTCAGTACATCAGCCTTGGGGTCTGGGTCAGCGGGGCCAGTTTTTCATGTCTCATAATTATAGTAAAATTGACACTGGCACACGCGTCCATGATGCTCGTGTGTGTGGGGCGCCGGGCTGAGTCCTTCTGAGTCCTGACGCGTTTCAGCACTGTGGGTTTCTCAGAGATGGGTCCTGGTGAGGGACACTCCCTCCAAACACCCTCAGGGGCGCCTCTCCGGCAGACAGCCTCTGTGGGTGCCGTCCGGGGGGGTGGCGCCAGCTCCGTGGCTGCCCCGCCTTCGAGCTGAGTCTTCTGATGGGCTCCAGGTTTCGTTTTATTTTTTAAAATTTTTTTATTGAATCACCATGTGAAAAGTTACAAAGCTTTCAGGCTTAAGTCTCAGTCATGCAATGATGAAACGCCCGTCCTTTCACCAGTGCCCATGTTCCACCACCAAGAACCCCAGTATGCCTCCCACCCCACCCCAACCCCTGCCTCTGTGGCTGATGATTTTCACTTTACTTTCTCTTTGATTACATTCAGTAGGTCAACAAAAACTCACTATTATTATTTGGAATTTCCCCCCAATTATCAGACCTGCCCAAAAGGCATCATTTGACAGTTTGTTTTCCGTTGCTGAGAATAAAGAGCACATAAGCATATGAGGTTTTGGATTTCTGGTATTTTAGTAATTAAGTCCAGAGAAATTTCTGCCAGAAGTCGTATCATTGCAAGCTCGTACCTGTGTTTAGCGGGCCTCATAAGATGGCGGTCGCCAACCCGCCGCCGGGGAAAGGAAAGGCCAAGAAAAAAAACCTTTCCCCTCCCAGGGCAGCATGGGGTCGTAGTTTAGTTCATAGTCTAGAGGCATTTCTGCAAGAAGCCGCTGGGTGCTGAAAGTAGTTAGTTGGCCTCTGGATCATGGGCGTTCAGCAACAGAGGGGCCGCTCGTGTGCGGCCGCTAGGGTCACATCTGGGCGGAGAGCAGCGCCGGTAACACCCCCCATCCCGAGATCTCCCTAGTATCTGGTCACTGCAAGCTCAAGCCTCTCTTTAGTGGGCCTTATAGATGGCGGTCGCCATGCTGCGGACAGGGAAAGGAAAGGCCGTCCATGTTTCATTTTAAATCAGTTTGGGTTTTGTTTTTCCTGCGCTCGGGCTCAGGCCCTCACGCACACGCAGGACAGGTGCCCAGCATTTTTGGTTTGATTTAATTTAGGGACCACACCTAGTGGCGGTTCTCAGGGCTACGCGTGGCACAGTGCTTGGGGTCACTATCAGGGAGGTGCCGGGCTGGAATACGGAGCTGTCTCCCCAACCCCAGCACCATTTTTCAGATGAGAAAACTGAAGCCGCAGGAACTTGTGTTCCCTGAGGTCTTGGAAGAACTGGAGTCGGGGGCTGGAGCAACAGGACAGCGGCTAAGGCAGGAGCACAACTTGGGTTCATTCCCCGCCACCTCTTATGGTCTCCTGAGTCCACCGGGAGTGACCCCTGAGCACAGAGCCAGGAGTCTGCCTGAACAGCTCTGGGTGTGCGCCCTTTCCCTGACAAATGATAAACAATAAGAGCTGGAACAGGAGCTCTGGCTCGGTGCTCCTCGCCCCCAGGCTGTTCTGTTCTCGTGCTCATTCTCAGTGCTCTGGTCGGACCCCTGCAGCTCCGCCCCGGCTCTGAGGGAGCCCAGCAAGCTGTGCCCTGGGCTCCTCTGGGAAAGGAAGGAATGATCCCGGCCCCTTGCTGGCCAGCGCACGAGAAGTTCTCGAATTCCGGTCCTGGGCATTTTCTGCTTCCCCGCCCCCCCCGCCCCCGCTCCCCATCTTTGGGCCACACCCAGTGGTGCTCAGGGCTTCCTCTTGGCTCTGTGCTCAGGATCACTCTGCCAGGCCAGGGGACCTTAGAGGGTGCCAAGGACTGAACCCCGACATGAAGTGTGCATGGCAAGTGCCCTCCCTGCTAAACTGTCTCTTCAGCCTCCTGCCACTTTCAGAGTGCCCCGACTGCTTCAGCAGACCACCACGGCAGAGGAGCAATTCCGTGCCCTGACACCCCAGAGCCCCTCAGCCCCGCTGCCCCACCCCCAGGGCAGCCCCCACCCCAAGGCCTAGGGCAGCGTCTGTGTCCAAGGCTGCCTTCTCCCCAGGGCATGCCCAGGGATGTCCTGCTCAGAGCTTGGCACCTGCTGGGGGTTTTTCTGGGCATGGGGGATGGGTCAGGGCTGGGAATCCGCAGGGGGTGGGCCCAGGGGATTCTGGAAAAGCTGCTATTCAAGAACCTTCGGGCCACAGGCCAGACCAGAGCCACAGTACAGCAGGGACAGCACTTGCTTTGTACTGGCTGACCCCTGTTCTATCTCTGGCGTCTCATAGGGTCCCCTGAACCCCACCGGGATTGAGCCTTGAGCACACACACACACACCAACACCATCACCAAACACACACACACACACACACACAAAAAAAAAACCCTCCTGGCCTGTTTATGGGTATGGGATGTGGGATATGTTTCAGGGACATGAGTCCTGGGAACATCAGGGTTAAACCCTGCTGGGAAACCAGCATTCAGCCTCTGTGGCTCAGACAGGAAGGACTGGGGATATCTGGGCCCCATCTCTCCTTCCTCTCCCTGATGATTGACTCACCACAGGTAGTCACACAGGAAATCACACACACTTCACATGTACACACACCACGTGTGCACACACACCACACACACATACCACATGTACACACATACCACATATACCACATGTACACACATACTACCACTTTCTGCACACACAGTTCCAAGCCAGGAATCAGGCAGGAGACAATTCAAGATGAGGCCTGGGCTCAGGACGTCCCTGCCTCATAGAGGGATGGGATGGGTTTGGGAAGAATCAGAATGCAAAGCCAAAGGCAGCAGCGATAGAACCGAGGCCAGCCCTGAGCCCCAGAGGCTTAGCACAGAGGGCCAGTGCTTAGGAGACCCCAGACCCACCCTGGCATTGCATGGTTCACGTTCCCCGAGCACCACCAGGAGGAATACCAGAGCAAAAACAGGACTAGTCCTCAAGCACTATCGGTGTGGCCCCCAAATCAGGGGGAAAAAAAATTTGTTCTGGGGACTCCGGGGAGGGTTGATTTGAATTTGAAAAAGATTTGAAAAAAGGAGAGAGTTTTTTTTGTTTATTTGTTTTTAATAGTGGTTTTTGGGTTTGGTTTTGTTTTTTGTTTTTTGTTTCTGGGTCACACATGGTGATGCACAGGGGTTACTCCTAGCTCTGCACTCAGGAATTACTCCTGGTGGTGCTCGGGGGACTATATGGGATGCTGGGAATCAAATACAGCTCGGCCGTGTACAAGGCAAATGCCCTACCTGCTGTGCTATCGCTCCAGCCCCCTTAATAGTGTTTTAAGTTTTGTTTTGGACCACTCTTAGCAGTGCTCAGGACCTGCTCCCAGCTCAGTGCTCGGGGCTTGTTCCCAGGGGCATCAGAGATCACACCTGGGGCTTCTCTGCGCTGTCTTCCCTTGAGTTATCTCCCCGGCCCAGTCATTTCTTAACATGTCCCCACCTATTTTGGTTGAGGATGTTGGACTTGGGGTTTTTTTGGAGGTTGATTGTTTGTTTTTGGTGGTGGGAAGGGTTTGGGTTTGGGGCCATACCCAGCTATACTCAGAGGTTCCTCCTGGCCCTGCACTCGGGAATAACGCCTGGCAGTGCTCGGGGTGACCATATGGGATGCTGGGAATCGAACCTGGGTCGGCTGCATGCAAGGCAAGCGCCCTCCCCGCTGGACTATCTCTCCAAGTTGGGGGTGTTGTTGCGATGCCTGGGGACCCCTCTGCTTGGCCGTGGTCCTGCACCCTGTTCACCAGAGTCGTGAGAACATGAGCTCCCTGGGGTTTGCACACCTCGTGGTGGCCACGCACTCCAGTGGCAGAGCTGGAGGCGCTTGTGTGCGCTGTGCCGAGACGGCCCCCAGGGCTGTGTCCTCGGGGAGCCCACACCATAGAGCGGCCACCTCTGGGGCCAGTGCCGGGACCCGAACTCAAGGCCTCACACCCGCAAGTCCTCCCACTGAGCTCGTCCCGGGTCCGGGACAGAGTTTGGGCAAGTGCAGAGAGACGGAGGGGAGGGGGCAGGGCCACTCGACCACAGGCACGGAGGGGACAGGCCACCGAGGGGCAGCACAGATTCCCCTTGTGCGCCCAGAGGACTGCCGGCCCGCCTGGGTGGGGGGCCCTCACTGCCCCTCACAGCTGAGAGGGGAGCCAGGTCAGACAGGAGGGCGCAGGCCCACCGGACACCATTGCAGGGTCCTGCCCCGGGGCTGAGGTGCCACTCCAGCACCCACGGAAAGAGCACAGAGCTCTGTGACAGCAGACCCCCTACCCTGGACAGCTAAGGCATCCCACCCTCTGCACACCCCAAAGGACATGCTAGAACCCCGGGTCTCTCGGCCATCATCCCTCTGTCCACCTCTACTGCCCAGTCCATGAGGGGAACCGAGTCACTGTACCTGGGAGTGAGGGACAGCAGTGACCCGGGCAGCCACACAGAGAGAGGCGCCCCCATCCTGGGCAGAGTCCCGGTGCTCAGACAGGAAGTGAGGGACCCCCAGATATGAGGAAGTGGCTGCAGGAAGCCCCAGGAGAGAATGGATTTGTGGGGGAAGTGGGAGGCCAAGAGGGGACGTGGGGAGGGGAGCCGAGTCCATGGGTGGCTCAGGAACCCCGAAGTGCCGTCCAGAGCCGGGGCCAAGAGGGTTTGTTCCCACTTTCGGCCATTTGCCCTTCCTGCACGCATGTGCTCCTGGCCTTGGCTGGAGTGGAGGTGTGAGCTGACCGGACGGTGGGCAGAAGAGAAAGAGCAGGGGATGCTGCGAGAGGGGGCGTGGCTTCAGCGAGAGGGGCGTGACTTCAGCGAGAGGGGGCGAGGCTTTAGCCCTTGTCCCACTGTGCCTGCAGCAGAGGCTGGAGTGGTAGGGGTGTGGAGGATATTAGGGACATTGCTGCGCGGTGCCCCTGTAACCACCCCGCCCAGTTGTCCAGAGAACAGAGGGCAGCCACGGGTCCTGCTGAGGCAAAGGTTCACGCAGCCTGGCAGCCCATCTTGCTGATGACCGCTACCTCTGCCACCATGAGGCTCCGGGGGTGCGCCCACTGCTGCAGTTGGGCCGCCCGCCAGGCTCCCCTAGGCAAATAGGGCATTTCCCTGCAGGTCTGGCCGCTCCCCGGGCCCCCTTTGCATACTGCTTTTCCTGCCTTGCTTGACTTCTGGGAAATGGGGGGTAGGGGGGAGGGGTGTCTGGGGGTCCAGCACCCAGGTGACCGTATGGGTCCCTATTTTCTGCCCACATGCAGCAGGGCCTTGGGGACACTGGAGAGGACAGAGTCAGGCAAGACCCCTGGAGAAGGGGGAAGGGGGCCCCGAATCCTCCTGATCTCCAGAACCAGACCTTGTGACTCTTACCTGCAACAGCAGCTCTCCACTTTTATGATTTGATTAAGGCCCTGGCAGTGGGGAGTCACTCCTGGCTGTTCCTGGGGGACCTCAAGTGTCCCAGGAACCTCAAGTGTCCTAAAGATAACCTTGGGGGCTCTGGAGCGCTCGCTCAGGGGTTAAGGCACTTAGTCGCCTTGCATGCAACTGACCCATTTGGTCCTCTGCGCCAACTGTGGTGCCCCAAGCACCGCCAGGGGTCGCTCCTGAACACAGAGCCGGGAAGAGCCCCAGAGCACCACCAGGTATGGTTCCCCCAAAGCACATGCAAAGGCAGGTGGGAGGCAGACTCAGAGCTGTGGCGCTGGAATAGAGGCTGGAGCAGAGCAGAGCCTCGGGCCAGAGCCGGGGGTCCTCTGGAGGCTGGCCAGGCACATGGGTGCCCTGCTCAGGCCCCAGAGGGTCAACCCCCAACTCCCTGATCTTCAGCCCCCCATCAGACCTTCCCCCACAAAACAATGCGGAGGACATTCTGGGGGGGGGGGGAAGAAAAGTTCTTCTACTATTCAGTGTGAAGCCCAAGTCAGTGAGACACTTGAAGCTATTCTTTACCACTGATTCAAGATTTACAACAGCCTGAAGGGTTGGAGCGGAGTGATAGTAGAGTGAGTAGGACACTTGCCTGCCACATGGCAGATCTGGGTTTGGTCCCTGGCACCCTTATGATCCCCTGCACCAGATATGGTGCTCCAGGCACTGCCAGGAGGGATTCCTGAGTGCAGAGCCAGGAGTAAGCCCTGAGCATCGTTGGGTGTGCACCCCCTCACCACAAGAAAGGAAGAAAGACAGAAGGAAAGAAAGACAGAAAGAAAGAAAGAAAGAAAGAAAGAAAGAAAGAAAGAAAGAAAGAAAGAAAGAAAGAAAGAAAGAAAGAAGAGAGAGAGAGGCAGGAAGGAAGGAAGGAAGGAAGGAAGGAAGGAAGGAAGGAAGGAAGGAAGGAAGGAAGGAAGGAAGGAAGGAAGGAAGGAAGGAAAACAACAGCATGAAGGATAACAGGCAGGTGTGAGACTCAGAAGCAGAACACAGGGCTCACTGGTATGAAGCCTGGAGTTCAAACCCCAGCACCACACACACACACACACACACACACACACACACACACACACACACAGAGTGCTAGGGCTCCCCCTTTTAATTTAATAACTGAAATAAAGTCCTTGGGAACCTGAGAATAATGCAATCCAACCACTTGCATTATTTTACTTTATTGATTTGTGTGTGTCTGTGGGGGGGGGGGGGGAGGTGATCAGGGACAGTACTCAGGAGCTATTCTCAGCTGCTCAGGAGTTCTCCCTGGTAGTGCTTAGCAGACCATGGTGGGTGACAGTGATTGAACCTGGGTCAACCAGATGCAGAGCAAGTATCTAACCCCTGTACCATCTCCCTGGCCCTGTTACTATTATTGACAAATAATGCTGACATTAGAATTCGTAGCAAACGTCTTTGAAGCCCGTGCTGGCGCCCTTAGCCCACGTGGGTGTCTCTGCGTCCAGCTTCCTCCTGAGCACTGCCCCCTCCCCGAGTGCCAGCTTCCCCCTGTGGTTCAGTCCCGTGTCAGTCCAAGGCGGCCATCTCTGTGGCAGGATCCTCCCCCTCTCCTGGGGAGCCCCCAACAAAGTCCTCCAGCAGTCACCAGACTTAGGATCCCGGAGCCTTCGGTCTGTTGCAGCCGAGGGGGACAACTGTCCTCCCAGCCCGCCCCGAGCTTTCCACCCGGACCATGACAGGAGAGAAAGAGCAGAACCGCTCCCTGCCCCGCTCCTGCGCCCTGCTCCCACCTAGCCGGGTCCAAACCCGTTTCTCCACCTCCCGCCTTGTGTATCTCTCCCGAATCTGTCACCCCTCTCAAATGGGACAACGGCACTGTCCACAGTGACGCCCAGCCAGGGCTGGCGCTGGCCCGACACGGGCACCCAGCCCCTTACTAATTCCTCAGCAGCGCAGACTCGACCCCAAGGTGGGCACGAGCCTGAAACACACACTGCAAGTCCCCACACAGCCCCACGTGGGAGGCTCCGACCAGGACCTTGTCTCTGATCTCATCCGGGATCTCGTCTGGGATCTCTCACCTGGGATCCTGTCCAGGGCGGCCCAGATAGGCAGATCTGACCTGCTCTTCAGGCATGCTGGCCCTCCACCCCCAGCCCCACAGCCCTTTCAGCTCTCCCCTCTTTGATCTGCCCACCACCCCAACCCGGGTCCCGGTCTGCGTCTGTAGAGACACCGGAGGCCCAGAGTCCAGGCCTGGAACCCCACGGGCCCACCGAGTTAGCTTTTGGTCAGGGGCCCTGGAGGCGAGAGGTGGAACCAGCAGGGCTGTGTGGGCACAAGGCTCCTCCCAAATGCGAGTCCTCTGACGCGAGTCTGGGCTTTTCCTCTGTCATGTCTCTGTCTGTCTCAGCCTCCACCTCGATCCTTACTCTGCTCAGGGCCACCACCGTGACCACCACTATTACCTTCTCCACGTCTCCGTTCCCGTCACCACCTTCCCTACCGCCAAGGGGACCATCCCCTCCACCTCCAGCTCCATCCCTATCACCTCCAGCTCCATCCCCATCACGTCCAGCTCATCCTATCACCTCCAGCTCCATCCCCACCTCCATCTCCATCCCCATCACCTCCAGCTCTATCCCATCAATTCCAGTTCCATCCCATCACCTCCAGCTCCATCCCATCACCTCCAGCACCATCCCCATCACCTCCAGCTCCATCCTCATCACCTCCAGCACCATCCCCATCACCTCCAGCTCCATCCCATCACCTCCAGCTCCATCCCCATCTCCAGCTCCATCCTATACCTCCAGCTCCATCCCCATCACCTCCACCTCCATCCAATCACCTCCACCTCCATCCAATCACCTCCAGCTCCATCCCCAGCAGCATCAGCACCATCTCACCACCACCAGAAGCCCCACCATCACCTCCATCCCCGCGGCCAGCACCATCCTCCCACCATCAGTCCCACCCATAACCCCATCACCACTCCCAGCCCAGCCACCCTCCCAGCCAGCACCCCACCAGCATACCGCCACTGTGTGACCTCGCAGGAGCCTCTAAGACCCAGGGGACGGACAGCAGAGCAGGCTGCTTCCCCCCTGCTGAGCCTGTCCTTCCACACACTCTCCCCTGCCACCCCCATATCCCCCGCCGCCCCCCCCCATCCGTTCGTGGCCCGCATCGCGATTTCCCTTCGCCAGCAAAGAGTGTGACGACACGGGTTGAGGATCCTTCTGCAGCTGTTTTATTCAGTTAACTCCCGATGAGAAAAGAACTAAAGAACAACAACCTGGGTAATGGCAGTCCTTATATAGCCTGGTTGCCCCGCCTCTGACGTGGTGCTCATCTCTATTGGCTCTCGCCAATCACCCCATATAGGGTGGCGCTCATTCTATTGGCTCTCGCCAATCACCCCATATGAGGTGGCGCTCTATTGGCTCTCGCCAATCACCCCATATGAGGTCACTCTGTCATGGCCGCCACGCATGCGCAATGCGGTCGTTGCGCATGCGTAATGTGGTTGTTGCGCATGCGCAATATGGTTGTTGCGCATGCGCGATATGCTTGTTTACCACATTGGGACACCGGATGTCGGCCAGTCATGCGCATGCGCACATGCGCAATGTGCTCTGGCTCCCTACACCCCCGAACTGCTCCCCACCAGGTGTGGCCCGGGGCTTCCTGGCCGGAGGCAGCTGCAGAAGGAGGGAAAGAAGCCGGAGGCAGCTGCAGAAGGAGGGAAAGAAGCCGGAGGCTGGGAGACAGAGGGCCACACCCTGTGCACCCCCGCACCCCGGGCACCTGCCCGCCAGAGTCTCAGAGACACTCCCGCCCAGGCCCCGAGCTCCCCGTCCCCGCCATGCGGTGGGCGCCCAGGGGACTGAGCGGGCTGCTGGCGGGGCAGCACGATGGACAAGTTCCGGATGATCTTCCAGTTCCTGCAGTCCAACCAGGAGTCCTTCATGAACGGCATCTGCGGCATCCTGGCCCTGGCCAGCGCCCAGTTGTACTCGGCCTTCGACTTCAACTGCCCCTGCCTGCCCCGCTACAACGCGGCCTACAGCGCGGGCATCCTGCTGGACCCGCCGCGGGTGCTCTTCCTGCTGGGCCTGGTGCTCAACAACAACGTGTCCATGCTGGCCGAGGAGTGGAAGCGGCCGCCGGGCCGCCGCGCCAAGGACCCCGCTGTGCTGCGCTACATGTTCTGCTCCGTGGCCCAGCGCGCCCTCATCGCGCCCGTCGTCTGGGTGGCCGTCACCCTGCTCGACGGCAAGTGCTTCCTCTGCGCCTTCTGCACCGCCGTGCCCGTGACCGCGCTGGGCAACGGCAGCCTGGCCCCCGGCCTGCCCGGCCCTGAGCTCGCCCGCCTGCTGGCGCGGGTGCCCTGCCCCGAGATCTACGACGGGGACTGGCTGCTGGCGCGTGAGGTGGCCGTGCGCTATTTGCGTTGCATCTCCCAGGTGAGGAGGCGCCGGGGCCGGGGTCCCCCTGGGCTCTGGAGGGCTCGGATGCCCCGCCGTGCCCAGTGCAGGGAGGGAGCCCCGGGGTCAAGGCCGTGAGCTTCCACATGCAGGGGACCTGAGTTGGAATTTCAACTCTGCCTGGTCTCCCCAAGCACTTCTGGGGTGGGGCTGGGACCCCCCGGGCTGAGCAGCATCCCTGGGCCCAGAGCATCCAACGTTCAGGCCAGGTGGGCCAAGTGCTAATGAGAAAGGCTCCCGGGGTCCTGAGCATTGCAAAGGACCCCCACAGAACATGGACATCTGTCCTATGTACGTCTGCAGGGCCTCCTCGGGCATCGTTTCCCACAGATGAAGCTCTGAGGGGCACAGGGGCTCATTTTCCCAGCTAAGGCTGTGTGTGTGTGTGTGTGTGTGTGTGTGTGTGTGTGTGTGTGTGTGTGTTGTTAGGGATCTCACGCACGCAAGGTAATTTTGTTTTCATTTTTGTTTTCTTTTTTTTTTTTTACTGTCTTTTGGGGTCACACCTGGCGATGCACAGGGGCTACTCCTGGCTCATGCACTCAGGAATCACTCCTGGCGGTGCTCAGGGGACCATATGGGATGCTGGGAATCAAACCCAGATCCGCAGCGTGCAAGGCAAACGCCCTACCCGCTGTGCTATTGCTCCAGCTCCTTGTTTTCTTTTTCTTTTTTCCTTTTTCCTTCTTTTTTTGTTTCGTTTGTTTGTTTGTTTCTTTGGGGCCACCCCTAACAATGCTCAGAAGTTACTCCTGACTCTGCACTCAGGGGTCACTCTTGGCGCTGTCGATGGGTGCCGGGGATAGAACCTGGGCTGGCCATGTGCAAGGCAGGCGCCCAAGCTGCTGTGCTATCTCTCTGCCCAAGGTAACTTTTCTGCACCACTTGCCCAGCCCAGAGTCCAGCTTCTGAGAGCCAGGTGACTCCCCTGGGCTTGTGTCCCCCGGGACACGTGCCAGGCGGCTTCTGTCCAGGGCCTGCTGTCTGTCTGTCCTGGGCGCAGCTCAGCCCACTGCACATCCCAACTCTCGAGCCGGGGATTTGCATTCTTTCCTCTCCCGGGACTGGTGGGGAGGCACATGGGTGGCTGGGCTGTTTGGGTACATTTCCCTGGCAAATGCCCCCAGCTGGTGCCTTGCTGCACTGCTTGGGGGGTGGGCACTGAGGGCCTGGGGGCCCCTCCAGGGAAGGACAAGACGATGTGGCACCATCAGTGCAGGGGCGGGGGGCGGCGGGTTGAGATGAAATCCGGGCTCAGCATCCTGTGGGTCTGGGCCCCCATTCCTTGCAGCCCCCCAGGAATGGGAGGACAAGAAGCTGGGGGTGTCAGTGGAGGGGGCGGGGGGCAGACCTGGCTGCAGGAGCTGGATGTTTGCACAATGAGAGGCAGGGCCAGGCACCCCTCTCTCTCCTGTGGTGCTGCACCAGCACCCAGACAGGCCGCGTGAATCCCACAGTCTGAGGGTGCACCCCAAACTCTGCTTTCCGGAGCAGCCAGCACTTCCTCTCCCATTGGGTCTCCCGGGCAGCTTGACTGACCTCCTGGCCTTAGACCTAGACAGCCCCGCTGAACAGCGCCCGGAAGCCTGCCTGGCCCCTCTCCAATTGCAGTGAGTTGGCTTCCAAATTCCATCTGAGGGGGTGGGGACGACTGCACAGCAGGCCGGGCACTTGTCTTGCTCACAGCTGACCCAGGCTCAATCCCCAACTCCCCAAATGGGCCCCGGAGCCTGCCAGGAGTGATCCCTGAGTGCAGAATCAGGAGCAAGGCCTGAGCACCGCCGGGTGTGTGGTCCAAAGACATAAAAAAACAAATTCGACTTGACGTGAGTGGGCTTCATCTGAACTCTAGAAAATTATTTTTAAGTTAATTTCATTTAATTTTATATTTAAAATTTTTTTAATGAATCACCATGAGATAAAGTTGCAGATTTACAAACTTCCATGTGAACTCTAGAAATATTTACATACAAATCAGATTCCCAGCTGATAAGAAAATGTGGGTCTGTTCGGGCCCGCCCAGTGCCCTTGGCCCAGGGGCCCACGTCTGCACAGACCAGGGGCGGGGGTGGCCCAGAGCCAGGCCCGCTGACTGTGCCCTCCCGCAGGCCCTGGGCTGGTCCTTCGTGCTGCTGACCACGCTGCTGGCCTTCGCCGTGCGCTCCGTGCGGCCCTGCTTCACGCAGGCGGCCTTCCTCAAGAGCAAGTACTGGTCCCACTACATCGACATCGAGCGCAGGCTCTTCGACGAGACGTGCACGGAGCACGCCAAGGCCTTCGCCAAGGTCTGCATCCAGCAGTTCTTCGAGGCCATGACCCACGACCTGGAGCTGGGCCACTCCCACGGTGCGCTGGCGCCCCCCAGCCCGGCAGTGGCGGCAGCCCCCGCGGCCGGCCCCAACGGGGCCGAGGAGGAGCGGGAGAAGCTGAGGGGCATCACAGACCAGGGCGCCATCAACCGGCTGCTCACCAGCTGGCACCAGTGCAAACCGCCGCTGCGCCTGGGCCAGGACGAGCCCCTGATGGGCAACGGCTGGGCTGGGGGCGGCCCCCGGGCTCCCCGCAGGGAGGTGGCCACCTACATCAGCAAGGTGTGAGCCCGGCCGGGGGGAAGAGCTGGGCATGGGAGTGCAGGCTCCCCAGACCCCCTGGCGTGGGCATTGGGGGTTCCCCATGTCCCTGAAAGGACCTGTCAGGCCCCCACGGAGGAGGCTTCTGGGGCCGGGCCACTGTGGGCCAGGAGCGGCCATCACTGTCATCCCGTTGCTCATCCATTTGTGCGAGCGGGCACCAGTGACTCTCACTGTTAGACTTACTGTTACTGCCAGCATCAGTATCTGCAGGAAAGGCCCAGACGCGGCTGAGAGGACACAGTGTGCACTGCCCGGCTCCCAGGCCCTAACTCCCGGCTCTCCATCTCACAGACCTGCTGGCCGCAGCGTCCACACCACCCCAGTGTCGGGGGGCCCATTCCCTCGGCTCTGATTCAGGCAGCTGTGGGTGTATCTGGCAGCAGGAACCCCGCGCTCTGCTGCGCCTCGGAGGGAAGCTGCTGGCCCTCAGCAGCCCCGTTGGACCGACTCAGAGCCCCGCCTGGGTGACAGGTGGTGAGACAAGGTGCCCGATCCAGGGCACTCGGGAGAAGCCAAAGTGTGCCCCAGGGAGGCACGCCGGGCCCCAGCTCCAGACCCAGAGAGCCTTCGCCCCAGGGCCCCTGACCCTGACCTCCTGTCCCATCCAGGCCGGAGGCCGCAGGCTCTTGTCTCGGTGTCACCCGGTGGCAGTCAGGCTGTGTCCCGGCACCCAGCAACACCTGTGCTGGTCCCCATGTGTCATGAGGGTACTCTGGGGTTTGAGGGGTGCAGGTCCTGACCTCATAACAGCTCAAGCACCGTTGCAGGTGGTCAGAGTTAAATTACGAATAGGGCGCACATTCAGACCACTCATGGGGGTTCCTTCGAAGCCCCCCTAACACCCCAACTCCTCGTATCTGGGCTCAGGACTTGGCCCCATAGACACAGAAGCTGCGGGCTGGGAGATAGTAGGTCAGGTAGGACACTTGCCCTTCACACTGTCAATCCGGGTTAAAGCCCTGGCACCACGGAGTCTCCTCTGAGTCCTGCCAGGGGTGATCCCTGAGCACAGCCTGGTGTGACCCCAAAACCAAACAAACAAAAGAATCAGAAGTGAAATATGCCCCTTTCCTCAAGATCCCTCGGGGGAAAGAGGGCTCTGGCTCAGAGGCCCTAGGTTGGGGGGTGTGTGGAGGGCGGTTGCCAAAGGTAGCTCCAGTGCCAGGATGAGCCGAAAGATTCAGCGCAGGCTCTGTGGCTTCAAACTGTGTCCCCAGGATGTTTCCGGAGCCTCAGTTTCCCCTCCGGTCAGAGGGCCGAGGGCACTCCCCTCTGAGGGGCACCATTCACTCCTCTCCCCTCACCTACGGGAGGACCCAGGAGCTCAAGCTCATAAGGAGGAAATGCAAGGAGAAGAAGGGCCTCCCCCCACCTTCCAATGTCCTCGAACCCCAGTCTCGCTCATAAATGAACCCGAGTCGCTCTGTGGCAGCATTGTGGTTGTCTTTTGGTGTGTTGGGGTCGAACCCGGAACCCGATACATGCAGGTTAGTTTGACGGTGCCCGTGCTTCTATCTGTGTCCCCGCCCCCATCCCACCTTTCCCCATCTGAGACCCACAACTCCCTTCTTTAATAACTGGGAAAGGGGGGATCCTTATTAGCTGATGTGGGGTGGGAAGGAGTGAGGAGTGCTCTGGCAGGAGGGGGGCTTGAGGCCCTGCTCAGGGGAGGGTTCAGAAGACTGAGGAAGCAGTTTAGAGGCCGGAGCACAGGCTTGACCAGTGGGGGACCAGGGGCCCATCCCAGCACCCCGTCTCCCGAGAGCGAGCTGGAGCATGTCCTGGAACACTGCTGGGGTTGCCCTTAGAGCCCAGAAATAAGAATCAAAGCACAGAAAGACCAGGAGCGGGTACCAGGAGACCCTGGGCTGATCCCTGGCAGCGCCTACACTCCCACTCAAAGGGAGAAACAAAGAGAAGTCGGGAGCCTGTTGGTGTGTGGGAGAGGGGTGGGAGACCCCAGGGAAAAAGCCATCCTCGTGGAATTGGGGCCACGAAGTACGGATGGGCACATGGCGTCAGAGAGAGCCGAGGCCAAGCCCCAGAGCCCCAAGACTTGCAGAGATGGACGAGCCCCCCTGAGGCGTCTCTGGAAGTGGGGACTAAAGGTCTGCTCTGCCCCTCAGCATCATGCCGAAGTGGAAGGAGAAAGAATCTGAAGGGTGTTGGTAGCATCTTAAAAATAAACAGCAGGTTTGGGTTAGGGCGTTTGCCTTGCACGTGGCCAACCCGGGTTCGATTCCCAGCATCCCATATGGTCCCCTGAGCACTGCCAGGAGTTATGTCTGAATGCATAGCCAGAACTAACCCCTGAGTAACCCCTGATCATTGCCGGGTATGACCCAAAAAGTAAAAAACAAATAAAAATGATTTTGCCTTTTTTTTCTTAGTTATGAGACCTGATCACACCTAGTTCTGCTAAAGCTTTACTCCTGGCTCTGTGCTCAGAGCTGCCTTCTGCTGAGGCTCAGGGAACTCTATATGATGCCAGGGGTTGGGCCCCTCAGTGCCCCTGTGCAAGACAAGTGCCCACCTGCTGTATTATCTCATGGGTCCCTCCACCTGAGATCTAAAGCAACACCAGAGTTAGCTGGAACTGGGGTGCGACCTGCTGCTAAGATGAGTGAGGCAGGGCAGGAGGGGGAGAGGTGATCCCTCCCTCCCCAGCCGGGGCAGCTCTGCACCGTGAGGGGAGCCTCTCAGGGTGGCTGGGCCTGGCCCTGACCTGCTGAGATCTGCAGGGAGGAGAGTCTCGCCGGCTGCTTTAGGGGCTGAGGCAGAGGCACCAGTCAGGTGGGGCCCTGCTCACCCGCACAGGACGCCAACCTCCACCCAGGCTGTTCCCTCCAGCCCCCGCCGGCCTCCCAAGGAAGGTTGTGGGGGAGGGCGAGACCGCCACCTACCTCAGGACCCTGGCTGTGAGCAGCTTCCCTTCCGGAAGGTGTTGGTGATACAGTTCCGTGTGCGACGGGCTGTGCTGGGAGACGTGTGGGTGCTGGGCCAAACCCACCACGGACGGCCCCAGGCTGACAGCAGAGAGACCCGAGGCCATAAACACAGTAGTCCTGACCCAGCCCAGGGCCGCCACCTGCCCAGGGACCCCAACTGGGACAAGGACCTGAGGAGCTTTCATTCTTGGGGCCCAGCAGGGTAATGAGGCCTTGGCAGGCTGGAAAGACTGAGGGAACACAACCAAGATGCGGCCTGCTGGGAAGATGAGACAGGCAGGGCAGGAGAGGGAGAGGTGATCCCTCCCTCCCCAGCCAGGGCAGCTCTGCACCACGGGGGGAGCCTCTCAGGGTGCCTGGGCCTGGCCCTGACCTGCTGAGATCTTACAGTGTAATCTGCAGAGTCGTCCCCCCCCACCACCCCTGCTCCCCACCCTCTCTCCTGCCAGTTACCCAACTTGGGGCTGACATGCACGTCATCAATCAGCTGACCCTCATCTTTACTGGAGCAAAACTTTCTGAAGCCACCCAGCTCAGGCACAGAAGCAAAGCAGGAAGGCAAAGGGCGTCTCGGGAGACCTCCACACCCCGGGCCGCCTGTCCTGGAGCTCTGGGTAAGCAAGGCGCCTGCCCTGCGGTGTGACTTGAAGCAGAGCAGAGTCGGGCCAGTCTTCACTCCCACCCCTCCTGGTTTTGTTGGAGAAATCTGGGGATACCGCTCACTGGTGTGGGCTGTGCTCTCAGAAGAGGACCTGGTCCCTCCGCAGTGACCCCCACCAGTGGCCAGGCCTCTGGAACCCTACTTGGGAACTTTGCACCCAGAGTCTGCACTCACGGGAGCCTTCAAGCGAAGAAGTGCCGAGGTGGAGCAAGGGGCCATGCGGGCACCAGCCCCAGCATCCCTTCAACTCCTTTCTCTGGGAGAGAGACCAATCCACGCTCCCCCTGGGTGGGGGTCAGATCTCTCCCCTGCAGCAAGCGAGTTCAGCCATGACCCATCGGGAAGTCTTGGCGGTAAGCAGACGGGGCACAGGTGTAGAGAGGGGGCCGAGTGGGGCACCTCTGGGCGATGCCCCACCTGTCTGCTCTCCCCACCCCACAACCTGAGGACTTCGGCTTTAGCTCACAGAGTTGGAGAGACAGATGGGGAGACAGGCCACACCCAGGCCCCGTCTCAGCTGTGTGGACGGTGCCAGGAGAGTGAACCCCAGAGAACACTGTGTTCTGGGGCCCAGATTTCCTGTCGCTGGCAGGCTGGGGGGCCTGGGCTCAGGGTCCGGTGCTCAGGGCTGCCAAGTTGGAAAGATAAATTGGGGGACAGAAGGTTCCTTATGGCCTAAAGGTGAGCAAAAAATAAGTTCAGCAGAGACTGGCGAGATGGAAAATTCACTTCACCTCACCAGCCAAGGCTCCTGAGATGCTGCTCTAAAGTCCTGCCGGGCACCTCCATGTTTGCACTTTGCAGGGAAGGGGGCTGAACCCAGTCTTCACAGGGAAGAGGCCTGAGCTCTGCCTTGGGCCACATCCCCCACCGAGGGCTCCAACTCCCTGGGAGTATTTCCTGCTCTTCACAATGGGGAGCATGACCCCGTCGCCCTCTCTGACAGTCTCTCAGGAGCCCCGGCAGGAGAGAGATGCAGGGGCCATGGCCAGGCCTCTGCACTCCCTCCCTGGCCCTCCCGCCTCCCTGAGAGGACAGGGGCCCAGAGGAGATGCTCGAGTGGGCGGGAGCCTGAGGCCCCCAGGAGGGCAATGGTGCCCGGGACTCTCCCCAGCACCACTCCACAGCACAGGGTCACCTCCCCCCATCGAGGGCGCAGATCCCCTCCCACATCAGGAGACTGGCCCAACAGACCACTGCCCGGACCCAACCCGCAGTCCGAAGGGAAGTGAGCGTCCTGTCGCTGCTGGCAGGCCACCGGGCCCTCCTCAGCCCCCAGGAAGAAGCTGGTGGAAGCCAGGAGGTCTGAGCATCCGAGGAGGAGGGCCCACAGCTCTGCCCCTGAGAGGCCACCCTGGGGCCACTGCCCCTTGTCCTCGAGTCTGGGGGCTGACAGGCCACTGAGGGGTCCCGGGGATGAGGAATGATGGCTAGGTAGGATGTGGGCCACCATCATTGCCCCCTTGTCAGCCTGACCCCAGGGGCTGTCCCTGGGGGTTGGGTTCAGAGCAGCATTTTTCTCTCTCCTGCTGTCCTACAGGAGGTGCCCAGCTGCATCCGGAGTGACCAGCCCGGCCCTACTGCAAGGTGCCTGCCATGCCGCACTTACTTTTCGTGCAGCCCCTCAACAACCAAAGCAGGATCGAGTGCCGGTGGTTCAGGACCAAGAAATGCCCATGTATCCTATATTCGATCTTGGGCCGTGCAGCCGTGGCCCCACTCACCTGGTCGGTCATCTCCCTACTGCGCGGGTATGCCTACATCTGTGCATTCAGCGAGTTTGTGGACCCGTCCTCGCTCACGGCTGAGAACGAGAGCTTCCCTACTCCCACGCCACGCAGATCCTGGCCAGGTACCCTTGCGGGGAGAGCCCTGACAATCTGTCCGGCTTCTGGGAGGAGGTGAGCCGCAGGCTCAAGTATGAGTCTCAGGTAAGGCTGTGCTGAGGGATGCTCATCCCTTCCCTGGGAGGTGGTGGGTACTCAGTGCCCATCCAGATCCTGGGTTCCCGTAATCAGTGGCAACCATTAAGCAAGATTCTTAGTGTGGGAAGAATCATTTTCTCGGGGCTGGAGCAATAGCACAGCGGGTAGGGCATTTGACTTGCACACGGCCAACCCGGGTTCGAATCCCAGCATCCCATATGGTCCCCGAGCCCTGCCAGGAATAATTCCTGATTGCATGAGCCAGGAGTAACCCCTGTGCGTCGACGGATGTGACCTCCCCCCCCCAAAAAAAAACAAACAGAATCGGGGCTGGAGAGATAGCACAGCGGGTAGGGCGTTTGCCTTGCATGCGGCCGACCCGGGTTCAATTCCCAGCATTCCGTATGGTCCCCTGAGCACCACCTGTGTAATTCCTGAGTGCAGAGCCTGTGTATCGCCAGGTGTGACGCCAAAAAGAAAAAAAAAAGAATCATTTTCCCATTTCAAATAAGAGAGTTTTGTTCATTTTTGCAGTGCTGGGGGTGGAACCCGGACTCACACATGCAAGAACAGTGCTCCATTGCCAAGTCTTTCCCAGCCCGTCTAGATAAGAATTTTGATGTATTGGGTCTTGGTGAAAACCAGCAGACCCCATGAATGCTTTAAGCTTAACTCAAATTATTTAAGTTCGGGAAGGGGAAGAGAGGAAAAGGGAGGGAAACAGCCAGGGGTTCGAAGGGAACAGGAGCAGAGGGGAGAGAGCAGGCGATGCCCCAAGGTAAAAGCGGATTTACACACTCAGACTGGGATGCGGCAAAGTTCCCCAAACTTCCCCGGCTTGAGGTTTTCAATGCAGATAAGAGTCTGTTGTGGGGGGCCAGAGTGGTAGTACAGAGGTGAGGGTGCTGGCCTTGCACACGGCAGACCTGAATTGGGCATCCCATATGGTCCCCAGAGCACCGCAGGTGTGACCCAAAAACCAAAAAATAAAACAGAACAAATTAGTCTGTGGTTAGGGTCTTGTCAAGGGCAGAGTTTGGGGGAGTCTTCTTGCAGCTCATCACAGCCCTAGTTCCTGCTGGCACCTCTCTCCTGGGCCACCACCTGTGCCAGTCGGGTCTCACGGGGCCTGTGTCTGCACCACAAAGGGGCCCTTTCCCGGGCCCTGGGCTCCAGTAGGGCCGGTGATGCTGCAGCTTTGGAGCAGCTCTCCAGCCTCTCATGCCCGCCCACAGTCTCCCCTGCACGCGGGCCCCAGTCGGGCAGTGAGAAGTGAGGCATCTGACCCCACGTGCCGACACGGACAGGTCTGTCTGTGGCAGAAACCGCATCTTTAGATCCCATCTTGGTCTATTGCCTCTGAGAAATTCGTCTCCTGCTCCCTCCTACCTTCACCTTGGCTTTGCTCCGAGGCAGCAGAGGGATAAATAAATAAATGAATGAAGGGCAGAGTAAAGGAAGGTGCCTGGTGGAGCCTGAAGGTGCAGAGAGGAGGCCGGGGAGCGACAAGGAGTCACTGACCTAGTGTTGGGACATGGCAAACACCAGTTGTGGCTGGGGACAGTAGAGGGGCCAGGGTGCAAGCCTGGTGTGCACCCAGCCCGATCTGATTCAATCTGGCACCACACGGTCCCTGAGCACAGCCAGGGACAGCCCTGGTGGCTCCCCAAGCCTCACTGGGTGTGTCCCAGGCGTCACTGGGGAAAGATGGTCATCCCCTACCCTGCAGGGTTCGGGCAGCACCACATCCCTCAGGCCTTAAGGCTAAACTGTGAGCCAGGTTAGCTAAAGTAGTACAGTGACCCGGGTTCAACACACACAGACACAAACACACACACAAACACACACACACACGCACACACACACATGAAGCTATAGTAGAGGGGAGCGTGAGCAGCCCAAGAGATGGGTGTGGAGACACAGGAATGGGATTCCGTACTCAGAGCTGTTCAGCGAAAATGGAGGGACACCCACCCCAGGAGTTTTGAGACAAGCATGAGGTAATTTTCCTCATAATAATAAGATAGTGAGGGTGAGGAGGAAGCAGGCATGTAGGGGCTCCCAGTGGGTCTCTGAAGGCTTCCCCGAGGTGGCATGGGACTGAGCCTCTCTGTCTGAGCCAGACTTGGAGGCTGAGATGTGGAAGGAGGCCCTAGGGTGGGGGGAGAGGAAGGCAGCAGGGGTCTGCAAAGTCTAAGCATAGAGCAGGTGCTAGAGTGAGGGCAGAGGGATGGAAATCCCGCTGGGAATGCTGGTTTCTCCTTCAGGGGCAGAATTTGCAGCCGGGCGATGCAGAGCCGGCTGGCTGGGGGTGCTGAGGGCCAGCTTCACCCCAGCCGCTCCGGACCCCCTCAGCTGCCCCTTTGCCTGACCAGCCCTCTGTGTCTCAGCTATTAGGGTGGCTGCTCATCTGCACAGTGGCCGTGGTGGTGTTCCTGACCAAGTGCCTCAAGTCCTGCTGCTCGAAGCTCAGCTACCTCCAAGAGGCCTACAGGGCCCGCTACCTCGCCAATGAGGAGCAGCTCTTGCGACGCACGGCCGAGGCGCACTCGCTCGCACTGGCGGCCAACAACGTGAAGCAGTTCCTCGGCTTCGTGGCGTTCGACGAGAGGGAAAAGGAGCTGATGGCCAAGTTTCCAAAGCAAGGCACACAGTTGATTGTACCGTGGGAAAAAATCACTGTCAGCTCCCAGTACCAGGAGATGCTGGGAATCCCCCTCTGCAGCCTCCTGCACAAGTGGGCCAACAGGCAGTTTCTCATCGACAAGGATTTCAATATGACCCTACTTCCCCATCCTCAGCCCCAACTTGCTGACAACCCAACCTCCGACCACTGAAGCACCACCCTTTCTCCCAAACCACCGGCTCTGGAGGAAGAATGAGGTTCAGCGGTATGGGGTGTGGAAGACAGGGCAGCGGACCTGGCTGCCCCTGAAGGACAGGCCTGTGGACCTGATGGAACACCTGCAGTATGGGGTAATGGCTCGCCAGGCTGAGCTCAGGCTTCACAGGCAGGAGCCCTGGATGCAACCCCAGCCGCAAGTTTGCACAAAGATCACCTGGGAGTGACTCCCGAGCACAGCCCCAAGCAGAACCCCGGTAGCCAAAAACCTCCAGAACCCAACTGCCGCCATGCTCAGGGCCCCTCTCCACACACTCGGACGAGCCTAACCCTAGTGGGAACTGGCAGGAAAACCCAGGTATGCGGGAACCTGTGACACAGATCTCTAAGCGTGCTCCAATCGGAAATGGGACTCCTCCCCCAGCTCCCCAGTTTTCCAGTAGCTTGGCAGTGACACCCGCAAACTGAACTGCCCCCGTCCCCGCCACGTGCCATGTAATCTCATCAATGGCCAAGACCCAGAGACTACAGACTAAAGCTCCTGGAAGAGAGAGTCGCCGAATTTCCTAATGTGGTCCAAGACCTCTTATACTCTAACTCACTTATATACCAAAAGTAGCACACGTTTGTTTGGTTTTAACACACTTGCTTGTATTCTTTTATATTCGTGCTTAAATGGCTCCAGAATGAAATACAACAACCTTCATACACTTTCTTCTTGTGGTGGGAAGGTACTCGGTGGTGGGATTGGTCTTTGAATATTATCTGCAATAAACTATTGTGAACTAGTTTATGAAAATAAAATATCTAAAAATTGTAAAATAAATAAATAAATAAGCAAACACTGGCTGGAGAGATAGTACAGCGGGCAGGGCTCTAAGATTAGCGTGTGGCTGGCCGGGGTTTGACACCCTGGACCACATATGCCAGGGGTGACCCCTGAGCCAAAAGAAGGCAAGGAGTCTGCTGGGTGTGGGCAAAAAACCAAAAGATAACACCCTGCTCCAACTTCTTTCACTGACGCCCTCAGAGCTCAGGGTCCCACATGCTGAAGTTCCCCTCCCAGCGCTCCTGAGATCTGGGCTCTACTTTTCCTTTGGTCACTTTGAGGGGGGAAGAGGCTGCACCAGTGGTGCTCAGGGTTTACTTCTGGCTTGGTGCTCAGGGGAGGCTCCGGGAGATGCTTGTGGAATCCTGCAGGGTGAGCAGCACTGAGGACCGGACCCCAGGACTCCTGCAGAACCAGTGCTCCATTTCTTCCAGCCATCACACAGCTCCCAGGCCCCGGAGTGCTGGCTTTTGTTTGTTTTCCCTCCACCCTAGATTTTATTTTGTTTTGTTTTTCATCTTTGGGCTTTACCGAGCATGGCCCGGGGCTTACCCTGGCTCTGTGTTCAGGGATGACTCCTGGCAGGCTCAGAGGATCATCTGTGGTGCCAGGGATTGAAGCCTGGGTCGGCCCCATGCAAGACAAGTGTCCTACCCGCTGTACAGCCCCCTCCACCGAGGTCTGAAGCAGCACCCGAGTTAGCTGACCCGAGTTAGCTGACCTGAGAGTCAGCCCTGCAGGCAGCAGAGTCCCCAATCCCTCCCTCCTGCCCCCTGCTCCCAGCTTCTCCCCGCCCCTTGCCCTGCAGTTTCTCACTGTGGGGGCTGACATCCTCTTTCCGGACTGAAACTTTCTGAAGTGATCAGGCTCCAGCACAGAAGCAAAGCAGGAAGGTGGAGGGCAGCGGCTGCAGCCCCCACCCCAGCGAGCCTCTTGTCCAGGAGCCCAGAGAGGACAAAGCCGCACGCCTGAGCCCCGCAGCTGCTCTGGGTAAGCAAGGCGCCAGCCCTGGGTGTGAGTTTCCCCGGACAGAGTGGGGCTGGTCCCCACTCCCGTCTCCTAGTCTCCCATCCCTCCTGTAGTTGTTGGCAGAGTCTGGGGGTTCCCCTCCCTGGCCCGGCTGTAGGCTCAGAAGGCAGCCTGGTCACCCCCATCATGGCTAGAACTCTGGAGCCCTATTTGGGCACTTTGCACCCAGAGTCTGCGCTCACGGGAAATTTAAAGCCAAGAAGGGCAGAGGCAGAGAGAGGGCTGGGCGCCTGCTCCCACGTCCCCACAAATTCCCTTCCTGGGGAGCAGGAACATGCCAGGATCCCTCCAGGTGAGGGTCAGATCTCTCCCCTCGCCTCTCCTCTCCTCTTCCCCGCTCACCCCGACCCCTAGCTCCTGGTACCCAGCAACCTTGGCCTGGAAGTCTTGACAGCTTGCAGAAGGGGCACATGTAGAGGGGGGCCCCCTGGGGTGATACTGGGCAAATGTCCCACCTGTCTGCTGCCCGCAACCCTCACGCAAACCCAGCCCCTGCCTGAGGACTGAGGCTTTAACTCACAGAGATGGAGAGAATGATGGGGAGACAGGCCACACCCTGGGCCCGGGTCAGCTGTATGGGTGGTGCCTGGGGAATGAACCCCAGAGAACCCTGTGTCCTGGGCCCAGAGTTCCTGTCACTGGCAGGCTGGCGGGCCTGTGCTCAGGGTCCAGTGCTCAGGGCTGCCGATTTGGGAAAAGAAATTGGAGGAGAGAAGGTTCCTTAGGGCCTACGGGTGAGCAGAGACTGGCGAGATGGAAAATTCACTTCACCTCACCACCCAAGGCTCCTGAGATGCTGCTCAAAGGTCCTGTCGGGCAACTCCATGTTTGCAGTTTGCAGGGGAGGGCGCTGAACCCTGGTCTTTACAGGGAACAGGCTTGAGCTCTGCCTTGGGCCACATCCCCCACCCCAGGCTCCAGAACTTCCTGGGAGTATTTCCTGTTCTTCACAATGGGGAGCATGACCCCTTCCGCCCACTCTGACAGTCTCTCTGGAGCCCCGGCAGGAGAGAGATGCGGGGGCCATGGCCAGGCCTCTGCACTCCCTCCCTGGCCCTCCCGCCTCCCTGAGAGGACAGGGGCCCAGAGGAGATGTCCCAGTGGGCGGGAGCCCGGAGACACCTGAGGCCCCCAGGAGGGCAATGGTGGCCGGGACTCTCCCCAATGCCACTCCACAGCACAGGGTCACCTCCCCCCATCTGGGGTGCAGGTCCCCTCCCACATCAGGACACTGGCCCAACAGACCACTGCCCGGACCAACCCGCAGTCTGAAGGGAAGTGAGCGTCCTGTCGCTGCTGGCAGGCCACGGGGCCCTCCTCAGCCCCCAGGAAGAAGCTGGTGGAAGCCAGGAGGTCTGAGCATCCGAGGAGGAGGGCCCACAGCTCTGCCCCTGAGAGGCCACCCTGGGGCCACTGCCCCTTCTCCGCGAGTCTGGGGGCTGACAGCCCACCGAGGGGTCCCGAGGATGAGGAATGATGGCTGAGTAGGATGTGGGCCACCATCACTGCCCCCTTGTTAGCCTGACCCCAGGGGCTGTCCCTGGGGGTTGGGTTCAGAGCAACATTCTTCTGTGTCCTGCTGTCCTACAGGAGGTGCCCAGCTGCATCCGGAGTGACCAGCCCGGCCCTGCTGCAAGGTGCCTGCCAGGACGCACTTCCTCCTCGTGCAGCCCCTGCCCTGACACCATGGCTAACCCCATCACCCACTTCCTTTCGCGCATTTTCAGGAGCAAGGATTTGGTGACATTAAATGGGCTGGTGGCTCTGGGCACCACGGGGGGCCAGGAGCTCTTGTCCTTGTTGGCCTTCCAGTGCCCATGCTCACCAGTTCAGAACTTCTGGTATGGGTTAACGGCCACCTTGGTGCCCGCCTTGTTGCTCTTCTTCATCAGCATCATCCTCAACAACCAAACCAGGAACCTGGTGGTCTGGTGCCGGTGCTTCAGGACCAAGATATGCCCAGGCATCCTATATTCGATCGTGGGCCGCGCAGCCGTGGCTCCCCTCACCTGGTCTTTCATCTCCCTGCTGCGTGGGGACGCCTACGTCTGTGCATTCAGCGAGTTTGTGGACCCGTCCTCGCTCACGGCTGAGAACGAGAGCTTCCCTCTCTCCCACGCCACGCAGATCCTGGCCAGGTTCCCTTGTGGGGAGAGCCCTGACAACCTCTCCGGCTTCCGGGAGGAGGTGAGCCGCAGGCTCAAGTTTGAGTCTCAGGTAAGGCTGTGCTGAGGGATGCTCATCCCTTCCCTGGAAGGTGGCGGGCGGCTCAGTGCCCATCCAGTTCCTGGGTTCCCGTAATCAGTGGCAACCATTAGGCAAGATTCTTAGTGTGGTAAGAATCATTTTCTTGGGGCTGGAGCAATAGCACAGAGATAGGGCGTTTGCCTTGCACACGGCCGATGGGGGTTCGAATCCCAGCATCCCATATGGTCCCTGAGCCCTGCCAGGAATAATTCCTGAGTGCATGAGCCAGGAGTAACCCCTGTGCATCGCCGGATGTGACCCCCCCCAAAAAAAACAAACAGAATTGGGACTGGAGTGATAGCACAGCGGGTAGGGCATTGGCCTTCCATGCAGCCGACCAGGGTTTGATTCCCAGCATCCTGTATGGTCCCCTGAGCACCACCAGGTTAATTCATGAGCGCATAGCCAAGAGTGACCCGTGTATATCGCCAGGTGTGACGCCAAAAAGAAAAAAAAAAGAATCATTTTCCCATTTCAAATAAGAGAGTTTTGTTCATTTTTGCAGTGCTGGGGGTGGAACCCAGACTCACATATGCAAAGACGGTGCTCTATTGCCAACTCTTTTCCCAGCCCCTCCAGATAAGAATTTAGATGTATTGGGTCTTGGTGAACCTCAGAAGACCCCATGAATGCTTAAAACTTAACTCCAATCGTTTTAGTTAGGGAAGGGAGAGAGAGGAAGAGGGAGGGAAACAGCCAGGGTTTCAAAGGGAACAGGAGCAGAGGGGAGAGAGTGGGGGATGCCCCAAGGTAAAAGTGGATTTACATACTCAGGCTGGAATGCGGCTGCCCAGTCGGGGAGTCTCCCTGTTGGCTCACAAAGTGCCCCAAACTGCCCCGGCTTGAGGTTTTCCATGCAGATAAGAGTCTGTAGTGGGGGCCAGAGTGTTAGTACAGCGGTGAGGGTGCTTGCCTTGCACACGGCAGACCTGAATTGGGCATCCCATATGGTCCCCAGAGCACCGCGGGTGTGACCCAAAAAGCAAAAGAGAAAACAGAACAAATTAGTCTGTGGTTAGGGTCTTGTCAAGGGCAGAGTTTGGGGGAGTCTTCTTGCAGCTCATCACACCCATAGTTCCAGCTGGCACCTCTCACCTGGGCCACCACCTGTGCCAGCCGGGTCTCACGGGGCCCGTGTCTGCACCACAAAGGGGCCCTTTCCCGGGCCCTGGGCTCCGGTAGGGCCGGTGATGCTGCAGCTTTGAAGCAGCTCTCCAGCCTCTCATGCCCGCCCACAGTCTCCTCTGCACGCGGGCCCCAGTCGGGCAGTGAGAAGTGAGGCATCTGACCCCACGTGCCGACACGGACAGGTCTGTCTGTGGCAGAAACCGCTGCTTTAGATCCCATCTTGGTCCTATTGCCTCTGAGAAATTCATCTCCTGCTCCCTCCTACCTTCACCTTGGCTTTGCTCAGAGGCAGCAGAGGGATAAATAAATTAATGAATGAAGTCAGAGTAAAGGAAGGTGCCTGGTGGAGCCTGAAGGGACAGAGAGGAGGCCCGGGAGCGACAAGGAGTCACTGACCTAGTGTCGGGACATGGCAGACACCAGTTGTGGCTGGGGACAGTAGAGGGGCCAGGGTGCAAGCCGGTGTGCACCCAGCCCGATCTAGTTCAATCTGACACCACACGGTCCCTGAGCACAGCCAGGGACAGCCCTGGAGGCTCCCCAAGCATCACTGGGTGTGTCCCAGGCGTCACTGGGGAAAGTTGGTCATCCCCTACCCTGCAGGGTTCGTGCAGCACCACATCCCTCAGGCCTTAAGGCTAAACTGTGAGCCATGTTAGCTGAAGTATCACCAGTGACCCAGGTTCAACACACACACACACACACACACACACTCTCACACACACACACACACAGAAGCTACAGTAAAGGGGAGCGTGAGCAGCCCAAGAGATGGGTGTGGAGACACAGGAATGGGATTCTGTTGCTCAGAGCTGTACAGGGGCAAATGGAGGGACACCCACCCCAGGAGTCTGTGAGACAAGCATGAGGTAATTTTCATATAAGATAATGAGGGTGAGGAGGAAGCAGGCATGTAGGGGCTCCCAGTGGGTCTCTGAAGGCTTCCCCGAGGTGGCACGGGACTGAGCTTCTCTGTCTGAGCCAGACTTGGAGGCTGAGATGTGGAAGGAGGTTCTGGGGGGTGGGGGGAGAGGAAGGCAGCAGTGGTCTGCAAAGTCTAAGCACAGAGCGGGTGCCAGAGTGAGGGCAGAGGGATGGAATCCCGCTGGGAATGCTGGTTTCTCCTTCAGGGGCAGAATTTGCAGCCGGGCGATGCAGAGCCGGCTGGCTGGGGGTGCTAAGGGCCAATTCACCCCAGCTGCTCCGGACCCCCTCAGCTGCCCCTTTCCCTGACCGGCCCTCTGTCTCAGCTATTAGGGTGGCTGCTCATCTGCACAGTGGCTGTGGTGGTGTTCCTGATCAAGTGCCCCAAGGCCTGCTGCTCGAAGCTCAGCTACCACCAGGAGGCCTACTGGGCCCAATACCTCGCCAAGGAGGAGCAGCTCTTCCGACACACAGCCGAGGTGCACTCACTCACGCTGGCGGCCAACAACGTGAAGCAGTTCTTCGGCTTCGTGGCGCTCAGCCAGAGGGACCAGGCACTAATGGCCAAGTTCCCAAAGCAAGGCACACAGCTGAGTCTACCGTGGGACAAAATCACTGGCAGCTCCGAGTACCAGGAGATGCTGGGCATCCCCCTCTACAGCCGCCTGCACAAGTGGGCCTTCTGTCAGTCTGACATCGATGAGGAATTCAATATGACCCTACTTCCCCACACGTAGCCTCATCTTGCTGCCAGCCCACCCCCCGACCCTAACAGCACCACCCTTTCTCCCAAACCACTGGCTCTGGAGGAAGAATGAGGTTCAGCAGTTTGGCGTGTGGAGGACAGGGCAGCGCACCTGGCCGCCCCTGAAGGACAGGCCTGTGGACCTGAAGAAACGCCCACAGTATGGGGCAATGGCTCGCCAGGCTGAGCTCAGACTCCACAGGCAGGAGCCCTGGATGCAACCCCAGCCCCAAGTTTTCCCAAGCATCACCCGGGAGTGACTCCTGAGCACAGCCCCAAGCAGAACCCCAGCAGCTGAAAACCTTCAGAACCCAAGTGCTGCCATGCTCAAGGCCTCTCTCCACACACTCGGAAGTGCCTAACCCTAGTGGGAACTGGCAGGAAAACCCAGGTATGCGGGAACCCGTGACAAAGATCTCTAAGTCTGCTTGAATCAGAAATGGGACTCCTCCCCCCAGCTCCCCAGTTTTCCAGTAGCTTGGCAGTGACACCCGCAAACTGCACCCCGCCCCCATCCCGGCAATGCGCCATGTAATCTCATCAATGGCCAAGACCCAGAGACTACAGACTAAAGCTCCTGGAAGAGAGTGTCACTGAACTTCCTAATGCGGTCGCACGACCTCTTATACTCTAATCCACTTATATACCAAGGTAGCACACATATGCTTGGTTATAACATACTTGCCTGTGTTCTTTTATATTCGAGCTTAAATGGCTCAGAATGAAATACCACGGCCTTCATACACTTTCCTATTGTGGTGGGAAGGTGCTCGATAGTGGAATTGATCTTTCAATATTATCTGCAATGAACTATTATAAACTAGTTTATGAAAATATAATATATAAAAATTATAAAATAAATAAGCACTGGCAGAAGAAATACTAAAACAGGTATGGCTCATGCCTTGCAGTGACTTACGTGGGGCACACTGATCCGGGCACCACATTCCCCAGGGATGATCCTTGAGAAAAGATAAAAAAGGTAAGGAGACAGCTGTCGGGGGGCAAAAAACAAAAAACAACACCTTGCTCCAAATCCACCCACTGACGCCCTCCTGTCCCAGGGTTCCCACATGCTGAAGTTCCCACAACAAAAGTCCTGAGATTTGGGCTCTACTTTTGGTTTCATCAGTTTGTGGGGGGAGGCTGCACCAGTGACAATCAGGGTTTGCATGCAGCTTGGTGCTGAGGGGTGGCTCCGGGAGATGCCGTAGGACCAGGCAGAGTGAATAGCGCTTAGGATCGGATCCCAGGACTCCTGCAGAACCTGCCCCCCAGTTCATCCAGAAAACACATCTCCAGACCCTTAGGTGCTGGTTTTTGTTTATTTTCCCTCTACCTAAGATTTTGCTTTTTGGAGGCTGGAGCAATTGCACAGTGGGTAGGGCGTTTGCCTTGCACGCGGCTGACCCGGTTCAATTCCCAGCATCCCATATGGTCCCCCGAGCACTGCCAGGAGTGATGCCTGAATGCAGAGACAGGAGTAACCTCTGATCATTGCTGGGTATGACCCAAAAAGTGAAAAACAAAAATATTTTGCTATTTTTTTTCTTAGTTATGAGACCTGAGGACACCTAGTTCTGCGAAAGACTTACTCCTGGGTCTGTGCTCAGGGCTGACTACTGCTGAGGCTCAGGGAACTCTATATGATGCCAGGGGTTTGGGCCCCTCAGTGCCCCTGTGAAAGACAAGTGACCACCTGCTGTATTATCACTTGGATCGCTCCACCTGAGGTCTGAAGCCATATCAGAGTTAGCTGGAAGAGGGGTGCGACCTGCTGGGAAGATGAGTCAGGCAGGACAGGAGGGGGAGAGGTGATCCCTCCTTCCCCAGCCTGGGCAGCTCTGCACCATGGGGGGAGCCTCTCAGGGTGGCTGGGCCTGGGCCTGACCTGCTGAGATCTTATAGTACAATCTGCAGAGTCCCCCCCCCTTCTCATCTGCAGTGAACTATTGTGAAATATTTTATAAAAATAAAATATATAAAAATTGTAAAATCAATCAATCAATAAGCACTGGCTGGAGAGATAGTACAGCGGGCAGGGCTCTTACCTTAGCATGTGGCTGACCTGGGTTTGACACTCTGAATCACATATGCCAGGGGTGATCCCTGAGTTCAAAAAAAGGCAAGGAGTCAGCTGGGTGTGGGCGGAAAAAAAAAAAAAACACCCTGCTCCAACTTCATTCTCTGACGCCCTCAGAGCTCAGGGTCCCCACATGCTGAAGTTCCCATCCCAGCACTCCTGAGATCTGGGCTCTACTTTTGGCTTGATTACTTTGAGGGGAGAAGAGGCTTCACCAGTGGTGCTCAGGGGTGACTCTGGGAGATGCTTGTGGAATCCTGCAAGGTGAGCAGCGCTGAGGACCAGACCCCAGGACTCCTGCAGAACCTGCCCCCCAGTTCATCCAGAAATCTCGTCTCCCAGACCCTTAGGTGCTGGTTTTTGTTTGTTTTCCCTCCACCTAAGATTTTGCTTTTTGGAGGCTGGAGCAATTGCACGGTGGGTAGGGCGTTTGCCTTGCGCTCGACTGACCCGGGTTCAATTCCCAGCATCAGATATGGTCTCCTGAGCACTGTCAGGAGTGATTCCTGAATGCAGAGCCAAGAATAACCTCTGAGTAACCCCTGATCATTGCTGGGTATGACCCAAAAAGGAAAAAACAAACAAACAAAAAAAGATTTTGCTTTTTTTTTTTCTTAGTTATGAGACCTGATCACACCTAGTTCTGGTAAAGACTTACTCCTGGGTCTGTGCTCAGGGCTGACTTCTGCTGAGGCTCAGGGAACTCTATATGATGCCAGGGGTTGGGCCCCTCAGTGCCCCTGTGCAAGACAAGTGACCACCTGCTGTATTATCTATTGGGTGCCTCCACCTGAGTTCTAAAGCAACCCCAGAGTTAGCTGGAACAGGGGTGTGACCTGCTGGGAAGATGAGTGAGGCAGGGCAGGAGGGGGAGAGGTGATCCTCCCTCCCCGTCCTGGGCAGCTCTGCCTGGTGGGGGGAGCCTCTCAGAGTGGCTGGGCCTGGCCCTGACCTGCTGAGATCTGCAGGGAGGAGAGTCTCGCCGGCTGCTTTAGGGGCTGAGGCAGAGGCACCAGTCAGGTGGGGCCCTGCTCACCCGCACAGGACGCCCACCTCCACCCAGGCTGTTCCCTCCAGCCCCCGCCGGCCTCCCAAGGAAGGTTGTGGGGGAGGGCGAGACCGCCACCTACCTCAGGACCCTGGCTGTGAGCAGCTTCCCTTCCGGAAGGTGTTTGTGATACAGTTCCGTGTGCGACGGGCTGTGCTGGGAGACGTGTGGGTGCTGGGCCAAACCCACCACGGACGGCCCCAGGCTGACAGGAGAGAGACCCCAGGCCATAAACACAGTAGTCCTGACCCAGCCCAGGGCCGCCACCTGCCCAGGGACCCCAACTGGGACAAGGACCTGAGGAGCTTTCATTCTTGGGGCCCAGCAGGGTAATGAGGCCTTGGCAGGCTGGAAAGACTGAGGGAACACAACCAAGATGCGGCCTGCTGGGAAGATGAGTCAGGCAGGGCCGGTGGGGGAGAGGTGATCCCTCCCTCCTCAGCCAGGCAGCTCTGCACCATAGGGGGAGTCTCTCAGGGTGGCTGGGCCTGGCCCTGACCTGCTGAGATCTTACAGTGTAATCTGCAGAGTCCCCCCCCACACCCCTGCTCCCCACACTCTGCCCTGCCAATTACCCAACTTGGGGCTGACATGCGCGACATCAATCAGCTGACCCTCATCTTTACTGGAGCAAAACTTTCTGAAGCCACCCAGCTCGGGCACAGAAGCAAAGCAGGAAGGCGAAGGGCGTCGCGGGAGGCCTCCACACCCCGGGCCGCCTGTCCTGGAGGTCTGGGTAAGCAAGGCGCCTGCCCTGCGGTGTGACTTGAAGCAGAGCAGTCGGGCCAGTCTTCACTCCCACCCCTCCCGGTTTTGTTGGAGAAATCTGGGGATACCCCTCACTGGTGTGGGCTGTGCTCTCAGAAGAGGACCTGGTCCCTCCGCAGTGACCCCCACTGGTGGCCAGGCCTCTGGAACCCTACTTGGGAACTTTGCACCCAGAGTCTGCACTCACGGGAGCCTTCAAGCCAAGAAGGGCTGAGGTGGAGCGAGGGGCCATGCAAGCACCTGCCCAGCATCCCCTCAACGCCTTTCTCTGGGAGAGAGACCAATCCACGCTCCCTCTGGGTGGGGGTCAGATCTCTCCCCTACAGCGAGCAAGTTCAGCCCTGACCCATCGGGAAGTCTTGGCGGTAAGCAGACGGCGCACAGGTGTAGAGAGGGGGCCGCGCGGGGCACCTCTGGGCGATGCCCCACCTGTCTACTCTCCCCACCCCACAACCTGAGGACTTCGGCTTTAGCTCACAGAGGTTGAGACAGATGGGGAGACAGGCCACACACAGGCCCCGTCTCAGCTGTGTGGACGGTGCCAGGGGAGTGAACCCCAGAGAACCCTGTGTCCTGGGGCCCAGATTTCCTGTCGCTGGCAGGCTGGGGGGCCTGGGCTCAGGGTCCGGTGCTCAGGGCTGCTGAGTTGGAAAGATAAATTGGGGGAGAGAAGGTTCCTTTGGCCTACGGGTGAGCAAAGAGTAAGGTCAGCAGAGTCTGCGAGATGGAAAATTCACTTCACCCAACCACCCAAGGCTCCTGAGATCTTGCTCCAAAGTCCTGCCGGGCACCTCCATGTTTGCAGTTTGCAGGGGAGGGTGCTGAACCCAGTATTCACAGGGAAGAGGCCTGAGCTCTGCCTTGGACCACATCCCCCACCCCAGGCTCCAGAACTTCCTGGGGGCATTTCCTGCTCTTCACAACGGGGAGCATGACCCCTTCGCCCTCTCTGACAGTCTCTCTCGAGTCCTGGCAGGAGAGAGACGCGGGGGCCATGGCCAGGCCTCTGCACTCCCTCCCTGGCCCTCCCGCCTCCCTGAGAGGACAGGGGCCCAGAGGAGATGCCCGAGTGGGCGGGAGCCGGGAGCCCACCAGGAGGGCAATGGTGCCCGGGACTCTTCCCAGCGCCACTCCACAGCACAGGGTCACCTCCCACCATCGGGGGCACAGGACCCTCCCACATCAGGACACTGGCCCAACAGACCACTGCCCGGACCCAACCTGCAGTCCGAAGGGAAGTGAGCGTCCTGACGCTGCTGGCAGGCCACGGGCCCTCCTCAGCCCCCAGGAAGAAGCTGGTGGAAGCCTGGAGGTCTGAGCATCCAGGAGGAGGGCCCACAGCTCTGCCCCTGAGAGGCCACCCTGGGGCCACTGCCCCTTCTCCGCGAGTCTGGGGGCTGACAGCCCACTGAGGGGTCCCGAGGATGAGGAATGATGGCTGAGTAGGATGTGGGCCACCATCACTGCCCCCTTGTCAGTCTGACCCCAGGGGCTGCCCCTAGGGGTTGGGTTCAGAGCAACATTCTCTGTCTCCTGCTGTCCTACAGGAGGTGCCCAGCTACCACCGGAGTGACCAGCCCGGCCCTGCTGCAAGGTGCCTGCCAGGCCGCGCTTCCTACTAGTGCAGTCCCTGCCTGACACCAAGGCTAACCCCATCACCCCCTTCCTGTCATTCATTTTCAGGAGCAAGGATTTGGTAACATTAAATGGGCTGGTGGCTCTGGGCACTACAGGTGGCCAGGAGCTCTTCTCCTTGTTGGCCTTCCAGTGCTTGTGCTCACCAGTTCAGAACTGCCAGTATGGGCTGACGGCCACCTGTGGCCCGCCTTGTTCATCAGCATCATCCTCAACAACCAAAGCAGGATCGAGTGCCGGTGGATCAGGATCAAGAAATGCCCATGTATCCTATATTCCATCGTGGGCCGCACTCTCGTGGCCCCCCTCACCTGGTTGGTCATCTCCCTGCTGCGCGGGGAGGCCTACGTCTGCGCACTCAGCGAGTTTGTGGACCTATCCTCGCTTCCCTCTCTCCCACGCCACGCAGATCCTGGCCAGGTTCCCTTGCAGGGAGAGCCCTGACAACCTGTCCGGCTTCCGGGAGGAGGTGAGCCACAGGCTCAAGTATGAGTCTCAGGTAAGGCTGTGCTGAGGGATGCTCATCCCTTCCCTGGGAGGTGCTGGGGTGCTCAGTGCCCATCCAGATCCTGGGTTCCCGTAATCAGTGGCAACCATTAAGCAAGATTCTTAGTGTGGTAAGAATCATTTTCTCGGGGCTGGAGCAATAGCACAGCGGGTAGGACGTTTGCCTTGAAACGGCCAACCCGGGTTCGAATCCCAGCATCCCATATGGTCCCCCAAGCCCTGCCAGGAATAATTCCTGACTGCATGATTCAGGAGTAACCCCTGTGCATGGCCGGATATGACCCCCCAAAAAAATAAACAGAACAAAGACTGGAGAGTTAGCACAGGGGGTAGGGCATTTGCCTTGCACGCGGCCGACCCGGGTTCGATTCCCAGCATTCGTATGGTCCTCTGAGCACCACCTGTGTAATTCCTGAGTGCAGAGGCAAGAGTGACCCCTGTGTATCGCCAGGTGTGACGCCAAAAAGAAAAAAAAAAGAATCATTTTCCCAATTCAAATAAGAGAGTTTTGTTTATTTTTGCAGTGCTGGGGGTGGAACCCGGACTCACACATGCAAGGAAAGTGCTCTATTGCCAAAGTCTTTTCCCAGCCCCTCCAGATAAGAATTTCGATGTATTGGGTCTTGGTGAAACCCAGCAGACCGCATGAATGCTTTAAGCTTAACTCCAATCATTTAAGTTCGGGAAGGGGGAGAGAGGAAGAGGGAGGGAAACAGCCAGGGTTTCAAAGGGAACAGGAGCAGAGGGGAGAGAGCGGGCGATGCCCCAAGGTAAAAGCAGATTTATACACTCAGGCTGGGATGCGGCAAAACTCCCCAAACTGCCCCGGCTTGAGGTTTTTTATGCAGATAAGAGTCTGTAGTGGGGGCCAGAGTGATAGTACAGTGGTGAGGGTGCTGCTCCCTCCTACCTTCACCTTGGCTTTGCTCCGAGGCAGCAGAGGGATAAATAAATAAATGAATGAAGGGCAAAGTGAAGGAAGGTGCCTGGTGGTTCCTGAAGGGGCAGAGAAAAGGCTGGGGAGGGACAAGGAGGCACTGACCTAGTGTCGGGACATGGCAAACACCAGCTTGAGCTGGGGATAGTACAGGAGCCAGGGTGCAAGCCTGGTGTGCACCCAGCCCATTCTCATTAAATCTGATACCACACGGTCCCTGAGCACAGCCAGGGACAGCCCTGGAGGCTCCCTAGCATCACTGGGTGTGTCCCAGGCTCACTGTGGAAACTTGGTCATGCCCTGCCCTGCCTGGTTTGAGCAGCACCACATCCTTCAGGCCCTAAGGCTAAACTGTGAGCCAGGTTAGCTGAAGTATCACCAGTGACCCAGGTTCAACACACACACACACACACACACACACACACACGCACACACACACATGAAGCTATAGTAGAGGGGAGCGTGAGCAGCCCAGGAGATGGGTGTGGAGACACAGGAATGGGATTCCGTTGCTCAGAGCTGTACAGGGCCAAATGGAGGGACACCCACCCCAGGAGTCTTTGAGACAAGCATGAGGTAATTTTCCTATAAGACAGTGAGGGTGAGGAGGCAGCAGGCATGTAGGGGCTCCAAGAGGGTCTCTGAAGGCTTCCCCGAGGTGGCATGGGACTGAGCCTCTCTGTCTGAGCCAGACTTGGAGGCTGAGATGTGGAAGGAGGTTCTGGGGGGTGGGGGGGAGAGGAATGCAGCAGGGGTCTGCAAAGTCTAAGCACAGAGCAGGTGCCAGAGTGAGGGCAGAGGGACCGAATCCCGCTGGGAATGCTGGTTTCTCCTTCAGGGGCAGAATTTGCAGCCTGGCGATGCAGAGCCGGCTGGCTGGGGGTGCTGAGGGCCAATCCACCCCAGCCGCTCCGGACCCCCTCAGCTACCCCTTTGCCTGACCAGCCCTCTGTGTCTCAGCTATTAGGGTGGCTGCTCATCTGCACAGTGGCCGTGGTGGTGTTCCTGATCAAGTGCCCCAAGGCCTGCTGCTTGAAGCTCGGCTACCACCAGGAGGCCTACAGGGCCCGCTACCTCGCCAAGGAGGAACAGCTCTGCGACGCACGGCCGAGGTGCACTCGCTCACGCTGGCGGCCAACAACGTGAAGCAGTTCTTCGGCTTCGTGGCGCTCAGCCAGAGAGACCAGGCACTAATGGCCAAGTTCCCAAAGCAAGGCACACAGCTGAGTCTACCGTGGGACAAAATCACTGGCAGCTCCGAGTACCAGGAGATGCTGCGCATCCCCCTCTACAGCCGCCTGCACAAGTGGGCCTTCTGTCAGCCTGACATCGACGAGGAATTCAATATGAACCTATTTCCCGACACGTAGCCTCATCTTGCTGCCAGCCCACCCTCCGACCCTTGCAGCACCACCCTTTCTCCCAAACTACCGGCTGTGGAGGAAGAATGAGGTTCAGCGGTATGGGGTGTGGAGGACAGGGCAGCGCACCTGGCCGCCCCTGAAGGACAAGCCTGTGGACCTGAAGAAACGCCCGCAGTATGGGGCAATGGCTCACCAGGCTGAGCTCAGACTCCACAGGCAGGAGCCCTGGATGCAACCCCAGCCCCGAGTTTTCCCGAGCATCACCCAGGAGTGACTCCTGAGCACAGCCCCAAGCAGAACCCCAGCAGCTGAAAACCTTCAGAACCCAACTGCCGCCATGCTCAGGGCCCCTCTCCACACACTCGGAAGAGCCTAACCCTAGTGGGAACTGGCAGGAAAATCCAGGTATGCGGGAACCCGTGACAAAGATCTCTAAGTGTGCTTGAATCAGAAATGGGACTCCTCCCCCCAGCTCCCCAGTTTTCCAGTAGCTTGGCAGTGACATCCGCAAACTGCACCCCACACCCACCCCCGCCATGCGCCATGTAATCTCATCAATGGCCAAGACCCAGAGACTACAGACTAAAGCTCCTGGAAGAGAGTATCACTGAACTTCCTAATGCGGTCGCACGACCTCTTATACTCTAATCCACTTATGTAGCAAAGTAGCACACATATGCTTGGTTATAACATACTTGCTTGTGTTCTTTTATATTCGAGCTTAAATGGCTCCAGAATGAAATACAACGGCCTTCATACACTTACCTATTATTGTGGGAAGGTGCTCGATAGTGGAATTGGTCTTTCAATATTATCTGCAATGAACTATTATAAACTACTTTATGAAAATAAAATATATAAAAATTATAAAATAAATAAATAAGCACTGGCAGAAGAAATACTACAATGGATAGGGCTCATGCCTTGCAAGTGACTTACCTGGGGCACTCTGATCCGGGCACCACATTCCCCAGGGATGATCCTTGAGAAAAAATAAAAAAGGTAAGGAGTCAGCTGTGTAGGGGCAAAAAAACAAAAAAGAACACCTTGCTCGAAATCCACCCACTGACACCCTCCTGGCCCAGGGTTCCCACATTCTGAAGTTCCCACCCAACACTCCTGAGATTTGGTCTCTACTTTTGGTTTCATCAGTTTGGGGGAGGAAAGGCTGCACCAGTGACGCTCAGGTTTGCATGCAGCTTGGTGCTGAGGGGTGGCTCCGGGAGATGCTGTAGGACGAGGCAGAGCGAATAGCGCTTAGGACCGGACCACAGGACTCCTGCAGAACCTGCCCCCCAGTTCATCCAGAAAACACATCTCGAGACCTTTAGGTGCTGGTTTTTGTTTATTTTCCCTCCACCTAAGATTTTCCTTTTTGGAGACTGGAGCAATTGCACAATGGTTAGGGCGTTTGCCTTGCACGCGGCTGACCCGGTTCAATTCCCAGCATCCCATATGGTCCCCCGAGCACTGCCAGGAGTGATTCCTGAACACAGAGCCAGGAGTAACCTCTGATCATTGCCGGGTATGACCCAAAAAGTGAAAAACAAAAAACTTTTGCTATTTTTTTTCTTAGTTATGAGACCTGAGGACACCTAGTTCTGCGAAAGACTTACTCCTGGCTCTGTGCTCAGAGCTGACTTCTGCTGAGGCTCAGGGGGCTCTACATGATGCCAGGGGTTGGACCCCTCGGTGCCCCTGTGCAAGACAAGTGCCCACCTGCTGTATTATCTCTTGGATCGCTCCACCTGAGGTCTGAAGCCATATCAGAGTTCGCTGGAACAGGGGTGCGACCTGCTGGGAAGATGAGTCAGGCAGGGCAGGAGGGGGAGAGGTGATCCCTCCCTCCCCAGCCGAGGCAGCTCTGCACGGTTGGGGGAGCCTCTCAGGGTGGCTGGGCCTGGGCCTGACCTGCTGAGATCTTACAGTGTAATCTGCAGAGTCCCCCCCCCCCCTTCTCATCTGCAGTGAACTATTGTGAAATATTTTATGAAAATAATATATATAAAAATTGTAAAATCAATCAATCAATCAATCAATAAGCAGTGGCTGGAAAGATAGTACAGCGGGCAGGGCTCTTACCTTAGCATGTGGCTGACCTGGGTTTGACACTCTGAATCACATATGCCAGGGGTGATCCCTGAGTTCAAAAAAAGCAAGGAGTCAGCTGCGTGTGGGCGAAAAAACAAAAAACAACACCCTGCTCCAACTTCTTTCACTGACGCCTCAGAGCTCAGGGTCCCCACACGCTGAAGTTCCCCTCCCAGCACTCCTGAGATGTGGGCTCTACTTTTCCTTTGGTTACTTTGAGGGAAGAAGAGGCTGCACCAGTGGTGCTCAGGGGTGACTCTGGGAGATGCTTGTGGAATCCTGCAGGGTGAGCAGCTCTGAGGACCAGACTCCAGGACTCCTGCAGAACCTGCCCCCCAGTTCATCCAGAAATCACGTGTCCCAGACCCTTAGTTGCTGGTTTTTGTTGGTTTTCCCGCCAACTAAGATTTTTCTCTTTGGAGGCTGGAGCAATTGCACAGTGGATAAGGCGTTTGCCTTGTACACGGCTGACCCGGGTTGAATTCCCAGCATCCCAAATGGTCCATTGAGCACTGCCAGTAGTGTTTCCTGAATGTAGAGCCAGGAGTAACCCCTGAGTAACCCCTGATCATTGCTGGGTATGACCGAAAAAGGAAAAAACAAACAAAAAAAGATTTTGCTTTTTTTTTTTTTTTAGTTATGAGACCTGATCACACCTAGTTCTGCTAAAGACTTACTCTTGGGTCTGTGATCAGAGCTGACTGCTGCTGAGGCTCAGGGAACTCTATATGATGCCAGGAGTTTGGGCCCCTCAGTGCCCCTATGCAAGACAAGTGCCCACTTGCTGTATTATCTCTGGGGTCCCTCCACCTGAGGTCTAAAGCCATATCAGAGTTAGCTGGAACAGGGGTGCGACCTGCTGGGAATATGAGTCAGGCAGGGCAGGAGGGGGAGAGGTGATCCCTCCCTCCCCAGGGGGGCAGCTCTGCACCATGGGGGGAGCCTCTCAGGGTGGCTGGGCCTGGCCCTGACCTGCTGAGATCTTACAGTGTAATCTGCATCTCCCCCCCAGCACCCCTGCTCCCCACCCTTTGCCCTGCCCATTTCCGAAGTTGGGGCTGACATGCGCGTCATTGATCACCTGACCCTCCTCTTTTCAGGGGCAAAACCTTCTGAAGCCACCCAGCTCGGGCACAGAAGCAAGGCAGGAAGGCAAAGGGCGTCGCGGGAGGCCTCCACAACCCGGGCCGCCTGTCCTGGAGCTCTCGGTAAGCAAGGCGCCTGCCCTGCGGTGTGACTTGACCCAGAGTGGAGTCGGGCCAGTCTTCACTCCCACCCCTCCTGGTTTTGTTGGAGAAATCTGGGGATGCCCCTCACTGGCCTGGGCCTCGCTCTCAGAAGAGGACCTGGTCCCTCCGCAGTGACCCCCACTGGTGACCAGGCCTCTGGAACCCTTCTTGGGAACTTTGCACCTAGGGTCTGCACTCAAGGGAGCCTTAAAGCCAAAAAGGGCCGAGGCGGAGCGAGGGGCCATGAGGGCACCAACCCCAGAGTCCCCTCAAACTCCTTTCTCTGGGAGAGAGACCAATCCACTCTCCCTCTGGGTGGGGGTCAGATCTCTCCCCTAGAGCGAGCGAGTTCAGCCCTGACCCATGGGGAAGTCTTGGCGGTAAGCAGATGGGGCACAGGTGTAGAGAGGGAGCCGCGTGGGGCACCTCTGGGCGATGCCCCACCTGTCTGCTCTCCCCACCCCACAACCTGAGGACTTCGGCTTTAGCTCACAGAGGTGGAGAGACAGATGGGGAGACAGGCCACACCCAAGCCCCATCTCAGCCATGTGGACGGTGCCAGGGGAGTGAACCCCAGAGAACCCTGTGTCCTGGGGCCCAGATTTCCTGTCGCTGGCAGGCTGGGGGGCCTGGGCTCAGGGTCCGGTGCTCAGGGCTGCCGAGTTAGAAAGATAAATTGGGGGAGAGAAGGTTCCTTAGGGCCTAAGGGTGAGCAAAAAATAAGGTCAGCAGAGACTGGCGAGATGGAAAATTCACTTCATCTCTCCACCCAAGGCTCCTGAGATGCTGCTCAGAGATCCTGCCGGGCACCTCCATGTTTGCAGTTTGCAGGGGAGGGCGCTGAACCCAGGTCTTCACAGGGAAGAGGCCTGAGCTCTGCCTTGGGCCACATCCCCCACCCCAGGCTCCAGAACTTCCTGGGAGTATTTCCTGCTCTTCACAATGGGGAGCCTGACCCCTTCCGCCCTCTCTGACAGTCACTCTGGAGCCCCTGCAGGAGAGAGATGCGGGGGCCATGGCCAGGCCTCTGCACTCCCTCCCTGGCCCTCCCGCCTCCCTGATTGACAGGGGCCCAGAGGAGATGCCTGAGTGGGTGGGAGCCGGGAGCCCACCTGAGGCCCCCAGGAGGGCAAATGTGCCCGGGACTCTCCCCAGCGCCACTCCACAGCACAGGGTCACCTCCCCCAATCGGGGGCACAGGTCCCCTCCCACATCAGGACACTGGCCCAACAGACCACTGCCCGGACCCAACCCACAGTTCGAAGGGAAGTGAGCGTTCTGTCAGTGCTGGCAGGCCACGGGGCCCTCCTCAGCCCCCAGGAAGAAGCTGGTGGAAGCCAGGAGGTCTGAGCATCCGAGGAGGAGGGCCCACAACTCTGCCCCTGAGAGGTCAACCTAGGGCAACTGCCCCTTCTCCGCGAGTCTGGGGGCTGACAGCCCACTGAGGGGTCCCGGGGATGAGGAATGATGGCTGAGTAGGATGCGGGCCACCATCACTGCACCTTGTCAGCCGGCCCCCAGGGGCTGCCCCTGGGGGTTGGGTTCAGAGCAACATTCTCTGTCTCCTGCTGTCCTACAGGTGGTGCCCAGCTGCCACCGGAGTGACCAGCCCGGCCCTGTTGCAAGGTGCATGCCAGCCCGCACTTCTTCCTCGTGCAGCCCCTGCCCTGACACCATGGCAAACCCCATCACCCCCTTCCTGTCGCGCATTTTCAGGAGCAAGGATTTGGTGACATTAAATGGGCTGGTGGCTCTGGGCACCACGGGGGGCCAGGAGCTCTTCTCCTTGTTGGCCTTCCAGTGCCCGTGCTCACCAGTTCGGAACTTCCGGTATGGGTTAACGGCCACCTTGGGGCCCGCCTTGTTGCTCTTCTTCATCAGCATCATCCTCAACAACCAAACCAGGAACCTGGTGGACTGGTGCCGGTGCTTCAGGACCAAGAAATGCCCATGCATCCTATATTCCATCGTGGGCCGCGCAGCCGTGGCCCCCCTCACCTGGTTGGTCATCTCCCTGCTGCGCGGGGACGCCTACGTCTGCGCATTCAGCGAGTTTGTGGACCCGTCCTCGCTCACGGCTGAGAACGAGACCTTCCCTCTCTCCCACGCCACGCAGATCCTGGCCATGTTATCTTGCGGGGAGAGCCCTGACAACCTGTCTGGGTTCCGGGAGGAGGTGAGCCGCAGGCTCAAGTTTGAGTCTCAGGTAAGGCTGTGCTGAGGGATGCTCATCCGTTCGCTGGGAGGTGGCGGGTGGCTCAGTGCCCATCCAGTTCCTGGGTTCCCGTAATCAGTGGCAACCATTAAGCAAGATTCTTAGTGTGGTAAGAATCATTTTCTTGGGGCTGGAGCAATAGCACAGAGATAGGGCGTTTGCCTTGCACACGGCCGACTGGGTTTCGAATCCCAGCATCCCATATGGTCCCCCAAGCCCTGCCAGGAATAATTCCTGAGTGCATGAGCCAGGAGTAACCCCTGTGCGTCGCCGGATGTGACCCCCCCAAAAAAACACGCAGAATCGGGGCTGGAGAGTTAGCACAGCAGGTAGGGCATTTGCCTTGCATGTAGCCGACCCGGGTTTGATTTCCAGCATACTCTATGGTCCCCTGAGTACCACCAGGTTAATTCCTGAGTGCAGAGCCAAGAGTGACCCCTGTGTATCGCCACGTGTGACGCCAAAACGAAAAAAAAAGAATCATTTTCCCATTTCAAATAAGAGAGTTTTGTTCATTTTTGCAGTGCTGGGGGTGGAACCCGGACTCACACATGCAAGGACATTGCTCCATTGCCAACTCTTTTCCCAGCCCCTCCAGATAAGAATTTTGATGTATTGAGTTTTGGTGAAACCCAGCAGACCCCATGAATGCTTAAAACTTAACTCCAGTCGTTTTAGTTAGGGAAGGGGGAGAGAGGAAGAGGGAGGGAAACAGCCAGGGGTTCAAAGGGAACAGGAGCAGAGGGGAGAGAGTGGGGGATGCCCCAAGGTAAAAGCGTATTCACACACTCAGGCTAGGATTCGGCTGCCCAGTCGGGGAGGCTCCCCGCTGGCTCACAAAGTTCCCCAAAATGCCCCAGCTTGAGGTTTTCCATGCAGATAAGAGTCTGTATTGGGGGCCAGAGTGGTAGTACAGCGGTGAGGGTGCTGGCCTTGCACACGGCTGACCTGAATTGGGCATCCCCTATGGTCCCCAGAGCACCGCGGGTGTGACCCAAAAAGGAAAAAAGAAAACAGAACAAATTAGTCTGTGGTTAGGGTCGGGTCAAAGGCAGAGTTGGGGGGAGTCTTCTTGTAGCTCATCACAGCCCTAGTTCCTGCTGGCACCTCTCTCCTGGGCCACCACCTGTGCCAGCCGGGTCTCACGGGGCCTGTGTCTGCACCACAAAGGGGCCCTTTCCCGGGCCCTGGGCTCTGGTAGGGCCAGTGATGCTGCAGCTTTGGAGCAGCTCTCCAGCCTCTCATGCCCGCCCACAGTCTCCCCTGCACGTGGGCCCCAGTCGGGCAGTGAGAACTGAGGCATCTGACCCCTTGTGCCGACATGGACAGGTCTGTCTGTGGCAGAAACCAATGCTTTAGATCCCATCTTGGTCCTATTGCTTCTGAGAAATTCGTCTCCTGCTCCCTCCTACCTTCACCTTGGCTTTGCTCCGAGGCAGCAGAGGGATAAACAAATAAATGAATGAAGGGCAGAGTAAAGGAAGGTGCCTGGTGGAGCCTGAAGGGACAGAGAGGAGGCCGGGGAGCGACAAGGAGTCACTGACCTAGTGTTGGGACATGGCAAACACCAGTTGTGGCTGGGGACAGTAGAGGGGCCAGGGTGCAAGCCTGGTGTGCACCCAGCCCGATCTGGTTCAATCTGGCACCACACGGTCCCTGAGCACAGCCAGGGACATCCCTGGAGGCTCCCAAGCATCACTGGGTGTGTCCCAGGCTTCTCTGGGGAAAGTTGGTCATCCCCTACCCTGCAGGGTTCGGGCAGCACCACATCCCTCAGGCCTTAAGGCTAAACTGTGAGCCAGAGCCAGGTTAGCTGAAGTATCACCAGTGACCCGGGTTGAACACACACACACACACACACACACACACACACACACACAAACACACACACACACACGAAGCTACAGTAGAGGGGAGTGTGGGCATCCCAGGAGATGTGTGTGGAGACACAGGAATGGGATTCCGTTGCTCAGAGCTGTACAGGGCCAAATGGAGGGACACCCACCCCAGGGAGCCTTTGAGACAAGCATGAGGTAATTTTCCTATAAGATAATGAGGGTGAGGAGGCAGCAGGCATGTAGGGGCTCCCAGTGGGTCTCTGAAGGCTTCCCCGAGGTGGCATGGGACTGAGCCTCTCTGTCTGAGCCAGACTTGGAGGCTGAGATGTGGAAGGAGGCCCTGGGGTGGGGGGAGAGGAAGGCAGCAGGGGTCTGCAAAGTCTAAGCACAGAGCAGGTGCCAGAGTGAGGGCAGAGGGACCGAATCCCGCTGGGAATGCTGGTTTCTCCTTCAGGGGCAGAATTTGCAGCGGGCGTTGCAGAACCGGCTGGCTGGGGGGTGCTGAGGGCCAGCTCCACCCCGGCCACTCCGGACCCCCTCAGCCGCCCCTTTCCCTGACCGGCCCTCTGTCTCAGCTATTAGGGTGGCTGCTCATCTGCACAGTGGCCGTGGTGGTGTTCCTGATCAAGTGTCTCAAGGCCTGCTGCTCGAAGCTCAGCTATCACCAGGAGGACTACAGGGCCTGCTACCGCGCCAACGAAAAGCAGCTCTTCCGACTCACGGCCGAGGTGCACTCGCTCGCGCTGGCGGCCAACAACGTGAAGCAGTTCTTCGGCTTCGTGGCGCTCAGCAAGAGGGACCAGACACTGATGGACAAGTTCCCAAAGCAAGGTACAGAGCGGAGTATACCGTGGGACAAAATCAATGACAGTTCCAAGTACCAGGAGAAGCCTGAAATCCCCCCCTACAGCCGCCTGCATAAGTGGGCCATCGAGCAGTCTGGCATCGACGAGGAGTTCAATATGAGCCTACTTCCCCACCCTCAGCCCCAACTTGCTGACAACCCAACCTCCGACCATTGAAGCACCACCCTTTCTCTCAAACCATCGACTCTGGGGGAAGAATGAGGTTCAGCGGTATGGGGTGTGGAGGAGAGGGCAGGGGACCTGGCCGCCCCTGAAGGACAGGCCTGTGGGCCTGATGGAACACCTGCAGTATGGGGCAATGGCTCGCCAGGCTGAGCTCAGGCTTCACAGGCAGGAGCCCTGGATGCAACCCCAGCCCCGAGTATTCCCAAGCATCACCCGGGAGTGACTCCTGAGCACAGCCCCAAGCAGAACCCCGGCAGCCAAAAACCTCCAGAACCCAACTGCCGCCATGCTCAAGGTCGCTCTCCTCACACTCAGACAAGCCTAATCCTAGTGGGAACTGGCAGGAAAACCCAGGTATGCGGGAACCCGTGACGAAGATCTCTAAGCGTGCTCCAATCAGAAATGGGACTCCTCCCCCAGCTCCTCAGTCTTCCAGTAGCTTGGCAGTGACACCCACAAACTGAACCCCCCGCCCCCCCCCATGCACCATGTAATCTCATCAATGGCCAAGACCCAGAGACTATAGACTAAAGCTCCTGGAAGAGAGAGTCGCCGAATTTTCTAATTTGGCCGCAAGAACTCTTATACTCTAACTCACTTATGAACCAAAAGTAGCACACATTTGTTTGGTTTTAACATACTTGTTTGTATTCTTTTATGTTCGAACTTAAATGGCTCCAGAATGAAATACAACAGCCTTCATACACTTTCCTCTTGTGGTGGGAAGGTACTCGGTGGTGGGATTGGTCTTTGAATATTATCTGCAATAAACTATTGTGAACTACCTTATGAAAATAAAATATCTAAAAATTGTAAAATAAATAAATAAATAGCAAACACTGGCTGGAGAGATAGTCCAGCAGGCAGGGCTCTTACCTTAGCATGTGGCTGACCGGGGTTTTACACCCTGGACCACATATGCCAGGGGTGATCCCTGAGCCAAAAAAAGGCAAGGAGTCAACTGGGTGTGGGCAAAAAACCAAAAGATAACACCCTGCTCCAACTTCTTTCTCTGACGCCTTCAGAGCTCAGGATCCCACATGCTGAAGTTCCCCTCCCAGCACTCCTGAGATCTGGGCTCTACTTTTCCTTTGGTTACTTTGAGGGGGGAAGAGGCTGCACCAGTGGTGCTCAGGGTTTACTTCTGGCTTGGTGCTCAGGGGTGGCTCCGGGAGATGCTTGTGGAATCCTGCAGGGTGAGCAGCACTGAGGACCGGACCCCAGGACTCCTGCAGAACCTGTGCTCCATTTCTTCCAGCCATCACACAGCTCCCAGGCCCCGGGGTGCTGGTTTTTGTTTGTTTTCCCTCCACCCTAGATTTTATTTTGTTTTGTTTTTCATCTTTGGGCTTTACCGAGCATGGCCCAGGGCGTACCCTGGCTCTGTGTTCAGGGATGACTCCTGGCAGGCTTAGGGGATCATCTGTGGTGCCAGGGATTGAACCCTGGGTCGGCCCCATGCAAGACAAGTGTCCTACCCAATGTACAGCCCCCTCCACAGAGGTCTGAAGCAACACCCGGGGGTGGGGCTGCCCAGGAAGATGAGCCAGCCAGGGCAGGAGGGAGGGGAGAGGGGATCCTGCCTTCTCCCTCCCTCCCCAGCTGGGGCAGCTCTGCAAGGTGGGGGTCAAGCCTTGGGAAGGTGACCTGAGAGTCAGCCCTGCAGGCAGCAGGGTGCCCAATCCCTCCCTCCTGCCCCCTGCTCCCAGCTCCTCCCGCCCCCTGCCCTGCAGCTTCCCACTGCGGGGCTGACATCCTCTTTCGGGACTGAAACTTTCTGAAGTCATCAGGCTCCAGCACAGAAGCCAAGCAGGAAGGCGGAGGGCAGCGCCTGCAGCCCCCACCCCAGGGAGCCTCTTGTCCCGGAACCCAAAGAGGACAATGCTGCTCGCCTGAGCCCCCCAGCTGCCCTGGGTAAGCAAGGCTCCAGCCCTGGGTGTGAGTTTTCCCCGGGCAGAGTGGGGCTGGTCCCCACACCCGTCTCTCAGTCTCCCATCCCTCCTGTAGTTGTTGGCAGAGTCTGGGGTGCCCCTCCCTGGCCCGGCTGCAGTCTCAGAAGGCGACCTGGTCACCCCCATCATGGCCAGGACTCTGGAGCCCTATTTGGGCACTTTGTACCCAGAGTCTGCGCTCACGGGAATCTTAAAGCCAAGAAGGGCAGAGGCAGAGAGAGGGCTGGTGCCTGTTCCCGTGTCCCCACAAACTCCCTTCCTGGGGAGCAGGAACGAGCCAGGATCCCTCCAGGTGGGGGTCAGATCTCTCCCCTCCCCTCTCCTCTCCTCTCCCCCGCTCGCCCGGACCCCTAGGTCCTGCCACCCAGCAACCTTGACCTGGAAGTCTTGACAGCTAGCAAAAGGGGCACATGTAGAGGGGGGGGCCCTGGGGTGATACTGGGCAGATGCACCACCTGTCTGCTGCCCGCAACCCTCACACCAACCCAGCCCCTGCCTGAGGACTGTGGCTTTAACTCACAGAGATGGAGAGAATGATGGGGAGACAGGCCACACCCTGGGCCTGGCTCAGCTGTGTGGGAAGTGACCCTCACAGAACCCTGTGTCCTGGGGCCCAGACTTCCTGTCGCTGGCATCTAGGGGGCCTAGCTCCAGGGTCTGGTGGTCAGGGCTGCCGAGTCGGGAAGAGGAAATCAGGGGAGAGAAGGTTCTCCAGGGCCTGTGGGTGAGCAGAGAGCAAGGCCAGCAAGAAGTGGCAAGATGGAAATTCGATTGGCCCAGGCCTGAGATGCTGCTCAAGAGTCCTGCCGGGCACCTCCATGTTTGGAATTTGCAGGGGTCGGGGGTGAACCCAGTCTTCACAGGGAAGAGGCCTGAGCTCTGCCTTGGGCCACGTCCCCCAGCCCAGGCTCCAGAACTTCCTGGGGGCATTTCCTGCTCTTCACAATGGGGAGCATGACCCCTTCCGCCCTCTCTGACAGTCTCTCTGGATCCCCGGCAGGAGAGAGATGCGGGGGCCATGGCCAGGCCTCTGCACTCCCTCCCTGGCCCTCCCGCCTCCCTGATTGACAGGGGCCCAGAGGAGATGCCTGAGTGGGTGGGAGCCGGGAGCCCACCTGAGGCCCCCAGGAGGGCAATGGTGCCCGGGACTCTCCCCAGCGCCACTCCACAGCAGAGGGTCACCTCCCCCCATCGGGGGCGCAGGTCCCCTCCCACATCAGGACACTGGCCCAACAGACCACTGCCCGGACCCAACCCACAGTCCGAAGGGAAGTGAGCGTCCTTTCGCTGCTGGCAGGCCACGGGGCCCTCCTCAGCCTCCAGAAGAAGCTGGTGGAAGCCAGGAGGTCTGAGCATCCGAGGAGGAGGGCCCACAGCTCTGCCCCTGAGAGGCCACCCTGGGTCCACTGCCCCTTGTCCTCGAGCCTGGGGACTGACAGCCCACCAAAGGGTCCCGAGGATGAGGAATGGTGGCTGAGTAGGATGCGGACCACCATTACTGCCCCCAGGCCCTGGGGCTGCTTCCTGGTCCTCCTGACCCCAGCAGCTGGCTCTGGGGGTCGGGTTCAGAGCAGACACCCTTCTACCTCCTGCTGTCCCACAGGAGGTGCCCAGCAGCCTCCACAGTGACCATGATGGCCCAGTCGGGCCCAGCGCCAGGCGCCCGCCAGCCCACGCTTCCTCCTAGTGCAGCCCCTGCCCCGTCACCATGGCCGCCCTCCTCTCCGAGATCTTCCGCTTCTTGTCGCTCTTCTTCAAGAGCAAGGATGTGATGATCTTCAATGGGCTGGTGGCCCTGGGCACCGTGGGCAGCCAGGAGCTCTTCTCTGTGGTGGCCTTCCACTGCCCGTGTGCACCCACCCGGAACTACCTGTACGTTGTCCTCCTCTGAGGGATGTGCCTGCTGCCCCCTGGCTCTGGGCACCCCCGCTGGTGGGCTGGCACCAAGCAGGCCGGGTCACACTGGGAGGTAGCACAGGAGGGGACAGTGCATTTTTGGAGCCTGATGCTCTAAGTTCAAAATAACTAACGTAGAATCACAGCCCACATGAATCTTAAGTTTTTTGCCTTAAACATTTTGAAAGGAATTTTACTAATTTGGCTTTCAGACTCATTGGACTACAAGGAACTCATTGAATTTACAACTTTATTTCTGAGCAATTTATTTATTTATTTCTGAGCAACCGTGCATTTGCAGAATTTCCTGCCAAGTGAGGAAAGCTGACAATTGTCTCAAATAGAATGAAATCTTTATGAGCCCACATTTAATGATTAATGAAGTTGACATGACAATATTCCTCTGCCCCTCTCGGAGAGCCCAGCAAGCTTCCGAGAGTATGGAGCCCGCACGGCAGAGCCTGGTAAGCTACCCGTGAGTATTGGATATGCCAAAAACAGTAACAATAAGTCTCTCAATGAGAGATGTTACTGGTGCCCGCTCGAACAAATCGATGAGCAACGGGATGACAGTGACATTAAGTTTCTTAAGCACTCAAATATTTCTTAATGTTGATTCCGAAGTTTTGTTTCATAGCTCGGAGCCAGTAGGGTTTTGCCTTCTTCAGACACCCTCAGGAAGCCAACAGACCTGAGACCAGGGCCACTGGCACCCATGGCAAAGTCAAGGCCAAGGCCACAACCATCAGTTCCCCCCCCCGCACCCTCCCCATCAGTTCCACCACCACCACCCTCACCACCATCACCAACATTGCAGCACCAACACCACCACCCTCACCACCATCGCTATCAGTTCCAGCACCACCAACACCATCATCCTCATCGCCATCACCTCCACCCTTACCACCACCACCATCCTCACCATCCTCACCATCCTCACCGCCACTATCACCGTCATCAGCGCCACTAGCACTGTCATCACCACCACCCTCACCGCTGTCATTACCATCAGTACCACCACCACAAGCACCATCACTATCACCTCCACTATTACTACTTCTACCACTACTTTTGCTGCTCTTAGTACTACCAGGATCATTGTAAAACTTGTGTCTGGAGGGGGTTCACACAGGTACTGCTCAGGGCTTACTCCTAGCTAATTGGTCAGCGGCCACTCATGGCAGTGCTCAGAGCACCATATGCAGTTCCAGGGATCAAGGCAGGATCAGCCACATGCAAGACTAGTGCCCTACCCCGTGGACTAACTCTCAGCCCCAGTTTCATACTGTCTTGGTTAACAAGTACAAGTGGAGGAGGGAAACTGGGGACTCTGGCGGAGGGTAGCGGGCACTGGTGAAAAGAGTGGAGCTGGAACAACACATGCCTGAACCCCGATCATAAATACCCTTGTAACTGTAATTCCGTGATTCAATTTTAAAAAATCACAACTGTTGTTGTTTTCTTTGTGTGTGTGCTTTTCGCTGGCATGTTTTGCAGTTTGAGGCCACACCTGGCGGTTATCAGGGGTTACTCCTGGCTTTGTGTCCAGGGATCACTCCTGGTGGACCATAAGCAGTGCTGGGAGTCAAACTCAGGTCGAGTGTGTGTGAGACAAGCATCCTCCCCCCTGGACTATCTCTCTGACTCTCATAACCCGTTTTTACAAAGACTTAGGGAAACCAAGCCACTCTCCAGGGCCAATAAGTAAGCACCGAGGTCCAGTCCCCTGAAGGTCTGAGTCCAAACCCTGGAGATGCCGTGACCCCGGGGTGGGGAGGAGCCTTTCCAACACCCCCTCCCTGAGTATTCTGATGGCTTCCAAAGCCAGCTGCCCCCCTGCCTGAGAACTGCCTGGGGCTTTGACCCAGGGCCCCGTGAACTAGACAGGGAGAACAGGACAAATTCCAGTAATGGAAACAGAATAGATTCCAAATCAAAGAGACATTCCCCAGCCGCCTCTTTCTCTCATAGATTGGGGGGGGCACACCCAGTGTTGCTCAGGGACTACTCCTGGCTCCGAGCTGGGGAATCACTGCACAGAGCCAGCACCTTGACCCCTGGCTATCTCTGGGCCCTCTCATAGATGTTCTGAGTGACCTTTACTTGTGGAGAGTCTTTCTACGGATCCATCAAGCCCAGAGACCCAAAGCGTGTGATTAGTGTGTCTACATACAACCTGGAAACGTCCTCGTGGCCACAATGCAAAGGCCAGTAGGGTCAGCCAGCGCCTCTCCAGCAAGTAGGGCCCCATCAGCTCCAACACCAGGCGTTTCTCCGTTCCTGATGGCAGTGATGGCTGGCTCCCGTCCACCTCTCCCCAGAGGAGTCCCAGAGGCTCCTGTTTGTTCCACCCTTCACCCACAGGCGCCTGGCAGGGAGGGTGGGTGCTCTCCCAGGGAGGGAGCCTGTGGACAGTTCTCTCTCAGCAGCTTGAGGGGCGCTGTCCCGCCAGCCTTCTCCTCTCCCTTTCCTGACATTTCTCGAAAATCACCACTTGGGGGGGCTAGCACTCCACGCGACTCGGCCACTACCCAGGCAAACTGGGAAGGGTGGGGGGCGGCCTGGCAGTTAGTCAAAGGCCCTAACATCAATACCAGTCTTTTGCTCTTTCAAAATATCAAAGAGCTTCCTAGGTAGGAGAGAGATCTTTCTAGCCGCCCTGAGCGGCGAGCGACTTCACTGTCAAGAAAACCTGTGAGAAAATGGGGCTAGAGAGACCGTGCAGAGGGTAGGGCGCTTGTGACCAGCATCCCATAGGGTCCCGAGCACCACCAGGAGTAATTCCTGAGTGCAGAGCCAGGAGTAACCCCTGAGCATTGCCTGCGTGGCCCGAAAAGGAGGAGAATTTACAACCTGAGCCAGCACCTTTGCTGGCTTTGTTGTAAATTCACCTCCGGGAGAATTGACAACCTGACTCTAGGTGAGAGGGGAGGGGAGGGGAGGGGAGGGGAGGGGAGGGAAGGGAAGAGGAGGGGAGGAAAGAAGGGGAGGGGAGGAAGGTAAAAAGAAAAAAAAGTTAAGAGAGGAGAAATAAACCCCTCTTCCACCTCTGAGATGTTCCTTTCTGTGTCGTTTGCGTGACTGGAACCACTTTTCTACACTGCACCTGAGACAGGGCCTGTGACAAGGTCAGGGTCCTCTCTCCCACCCCAGCCCCCTGCTCCCGCCCTCGTTGGCCAGACCTCCAAAGAAGGGTCATACTCCCCTTCACAAACTCACTCCGGGGACAGAGAGGACCCCCCAAACTCAGTCTCACGGGGTGTACTCAGAGCACTGCATTTCACTCGAGCGACACCCTCAGCACAGCACAGGGGCGCAGGGCAGCCTTGTCGCTACAAGGCCACTAAGGCAGTCAGTCCCCAGCATGGCCCGCACACACTCAAACGGGCCTCAGAGCTGGACACCCCCTCAGTTGGCATCTCCCTCACACTCCTAACGCCTCTGGCCCTGAGACATGCCCATATTTCTGCTGCTAAAGTGTGACCTCTGAGGGCATAGACTGGGGTCCATTATCTCCATCAAAATACAGAACAGGGCATGCTCAGATGGGGTGATACATAGGACCCAAAAGCTGGGTGGACATATAGGTGGGGTGGGTGGATGGGTGTGTGATGGTTGGTTGGATGGGTGGGTAGATGGAGGGATGGATGGATGAGTGGGTAGATAGATGGATGGATGGGCAGGAGTGCAGGAAAGGAAAAACTCAGGCTTTCAGCTGAGCCGCTAATAAAAAACGACTAACAAGAGTGAAACCAAGCAAGAGAAACATAAAGCTAAGAATGTAACTAAAAGCAAAGGCTTAAAATGCTGGCCTCTGTAGTGTCTTCAACAAAGAGTGGCACCTTTAGAGGAAAAACGCGACAAACGAGAGCAGCTCTGGGTTTTGAAAGGCAGAAACTGCGCAGAGGTAAACGCATTAGAAAACTAGCGGGGTGGTTTCTCTGTTGCTTGCAGAGTAGTGGGGGTTTAGGGTCACACCGTGCAGTGCGCCGGGGCCATTCCTCGCTCTGTGCTCAGGAGCAACCCTGGATGGTGCTCAGGGGACAAGAGGTGGTGCTAAAGATCAGGCTCAAGTTAGCCACACGCAAGGCAGCACCCCTGAGCGTCACTCCCGCCCCATGAGCTGCTGCTTCACTAAGAATCTCCGGGAGAATTTACAACCTGACTCGAGGTGAAAGGGGAAAAGGTAGAACTGTTTCAGTGTTTGCTGCTTTTAACCATGTTTGAAATACTTTGCCTGGATTTGGGTTCTGGTTTTCGTTTGGGGACCCCACCTGGAGGTGTTCAGGGGCTCTTTACAGCTCAGTGTGGGGTCACTCCCAGTGTGCCTGCTGGGCATGCCGGGGTCCGACCCAGGCTCCCACTGCAAGGCATTTGTTCCAGCCCCTCGGCCTTGTGGGCCCTGTGGCACACTGAGGGGGTGGCCTCAGCCAACGCGCCACCCACCCCCCGGCTGCCCCCGACCCCCGCCGGCCTGAACACACACAAGTGTAGAGACCCCAGCACCTGAAGCCACGTGAAAGGAACTCTGAGCTGGCTAGCAGAGGGTACCCCAGGCCCCTTAGCCCCCCGAGAGCTGAGATCCCCACTTTCTCTACTGGGGGCATGCCAAGGCCGGCCCGCTGCCCCGCAAGAGCTGACACCCCACTCACGTTTCTGGGCGTGATCTCGTGTACACTAAGGCGCTGCCCTCTGGGCTGTGTGGGTTCAGCTCCTCCCAGCAACTGCTGGGAGAGCAAGTCCTGGGCTGGGGCCGAGTGGGGCCTCCCCCCGAAACCCTGGTGCTCTGTTTCTGGGGACAAACCGAGGAACAAGAGTCTGAGTAGATCTGCCTTGGGGTCTGGGTCGGCGGGGCCAGTGTTTCATGTCTCATAATTATAGTAAAATTGACACTGGCACACGCGTCCATGATGCTCGTGTGTGGGGGGCGCCAGGCTGAGTCCTTCTGAGTCCTGACGCGTTTCCGCACTGTGGGTTTCTCAGAGATGGGTCCTAGTGAGGGACACTCCCTCCAAACACCCTCAGGGGCGCCTCTCTGGCAGACAGCCTCTGTGGGTGCCGTCCGGGGGGGGGGGGATGGCGCCAGCTCCGTGGCTGCCCCGCCTTCGAGCTGAGTCTTCTGATGGGCTCCAGGTTTCGTTTTAAATCTGTTTGGGTTTTGTTTTTTCTGCGCTCGGGCTCAGGCCCTCACGCACACGCAGGACAGGTGCTCTACGGCCCAGCATTTGTGGTTTGATTTGCTTTAGGGGTCACACCTGGTGGCAGTTCTCAGGGCTACCCATGGCACAGTGCTTGGGGTCCCTGTCAGGGTGGTGCCGGGCTGGAATACAGGCTGTCTGCCAACCCCAGCACCATTTTTCAGATGAGAAAACTGAGGCCGCAGGAAGTTGTGTTTCCTGAGGTCTTGGAAGAACTGGAATCGGGGGCTGGAGCAATAGGACAGCGGCTAAGGCAGGAGGCCAACTTGGGTTCATTCCCCTCCCCGGGAGTGACCCCTGAGCACAGAGCCAGGAGTCTGCCTGAACAGCTCTGGGTCTGCTCCCCACCCCCGACAAATAATAAACAATAAGAGCTGGAACAGGAGCTCTGGCTCGGTGCTCACCCCCAGGCTGTTCTGTTCTCGTGCTCATTCTCAGTGCTCTGGTCGGACCCCTGCAGCTCCGCCCCGGCTCTGAGGGAGCCCAGCAAGCTGTGCCCTGGGCTCCTCTGGGAAGTGGAAGGACTGATCCGGGCCCCTTGCTGACCAGTGCACGTGAAGTTCTTGACTTCTGGTCCTGGGCATTTTCTGCTTCCCCCACCCCCTCACCCCCACCCCGAGCCTCCCCACTCCTGGCCCATGTTTCTGGGCTTGGGGCCACACCCAGTGGTGCTCAGGGCTTCCTCTTGGCTCTGTGCTCAGGATTACTCTGGCTAGGTCCCTCGGAACCGGATAACGGGGTTCACAAGGAGAGGGTTCGAGAGTGATAGGGAGACGGGAGACACACACACACACACACACACACACACACACACACGTGAGCAAAAGCTACTTGATTGTGACTCCACAGCGCTTATGTATGCTTAGGCTTCAATCTACTTTCCTCATTGACTTAAGGTAAAACTAAAAGTAACTAATGGCACCCGGGGCAACTAGGGGAGATAACAATGGATATCCAGAAGGCTGATCTGTCTGTTCCTGTTGGCTAACTATCCTGCTCTTGTAAAATTGTCCCAGTCCTCCGGTTCTTGTAAAATGGCTTTCTCAACCTGTTTGTGCGAATGTTTGACCGCAAGCTACATGCCGAAGGCCCTCACCACATCTCCTCCCTTCCTTTTCCTTAGAGCCAGTGTCGCTCCAATAGGGCATTAACCAGCAAAGGAGAGTAGAGGCCTACCCCCTCCAGGGTCGCGGTCAGAACCAAATAAAATTGGACCCACTTTTGTAGGGGGAAGGTGTTCTTGGGGCCTAACCTCCATGCAGATAGGCGTGCTCTTCGGCAAGGGTTTGGGACCAGTTCCTAATAGTACCAGGTGACTCCCTTGCCCACAGATACCACCATTCTGCACTTTGAAGGTGCCCGGCCCAGAGGACGAGTGCTGGCCCCAAATGCCAGCGGGCGCCAGGGGGGCAGGACTTTTCAAGCTTATAGGGCATCTGTCAAGGCACCAGGGTCCTCCACATATCCCCTATCCGCTAGATCTAGCCGATGGTAGTGAGTTTGTATGGGCTTAGCTTGCAGAGTCTAATTGTTTTTTTAACAAAGGTAGTCAGGTGTCTAAAGGCCCATGGCCCAAAGGAAATTAATAGCAGTACTCCATTAAAGGGCTGAGGACGGTGGGTAACAGAGTAGTTAGCCAAGGGAAGTGGAGAACCAGGTTTGAAACCAACTTTGTTCCTGCTCTCGCTGTCTTTTTCAACGCTCCAGGCCCTCCTTGGGACCCTGCTTTTGGGGTGCTAGGAACTAAGGGCAAATGAGGCTTAAATCGAGAAAGCAGATGCCCGGGAATGAATAATATTTAAAGCCAATTAAATCCCAAATTGCAAAAGCATAATATTAACTGTCTTCCTTTGTCCGTACAAAAAGGACATTGCTTTAAAGTAAACTATTCAAAAGACAAAGGGGAGGAGAAAGGCAGTATTTCACTCAGACATATAAAATCATAGATTTCTGGGGAATCTGACCTTACAAGTTAACAGAGTCTGATTAGGGTAAAAGGTGATAGACCGGTTGGGGAAGAGAGCATAGAGAGGAGTTTACAGATAAACGCAGTGGAATGGAAGTGCCTCAGGAGCACTGTGATAAACCTAAGCTTCCTGTGGCAAGGAGAACAGGACATACTGATGATATCCTACTCCCATCTTCTCCTTTTCTGCTTACAAAATCACAAAAATTTGAAGTAGAAGAACAATTCCAAACACAAAAGTCTCATTAGTTGTAGTAAAACTTCAGTCCATCCGTGAACCCTGACCAGTCCTTGTTGTAAAGTGTTCGATTGTCCTTCACAAGGGGTGATCAGAGTCATTTAGTCACATTTTGAAGAAATGAAGTGTCCCGGATCAAAATTTGAAGAGTTGTTTCTGCAACAGTAGCAGTAGTGGTCACAGCAATGAGTCCCAGGGAAGCAGCTATAGGAGACTGATGAACTTCATGAAGCACTGGATCAGGCAGGGAGCACTGGATCAGGAGTATCACAGCTTCTGTCAGGAGTTCTTCAGCAGGGGAATGGAGCCATTCTCTGGTCAGTTTACTGGTAGTCGTATGTGCGACCTAGTTTATGTTTGGAAAAAACACCTTTTTATTTATTTTTTTAAATTTTTAAAATTTTATTGAATCACCATGAGATAATTTCAAATTTCATGTTTGGGTTACAATCTCACAATGATCAAACACCCATCCCTCCACCAGTGCACATTCCCCACCACCAATATTCCAAATATACATCCCCTTTCCCACTGTCCCCCTGCCTCTATGGCAGACAATATTCCCCATATTGTCTCTCTATTTTTGGGCATTCTAACTTGCAGCACAGCACTGAGAGGTCATCATGTTTGGTTCATTATCTACTTTCAGCATGCATCTCCCATTCCAACGGGTTCCTCCAGTCATCATTTTCTTAGTGATCCTTTCTCTATTCCACCTGCCTTCTTCCCTCCACTCATGAAGCAGTCTTCCAGCTATGGGGCAATCCCCCTGGCCCTTGTATCTACTGTCCTTGGGTGTCAGCCTCATGTGATGTTATTCTATACACCACACAAATGAGTGCAGTCCCTCTATGTCTGTCCCTCTCTTTCTGACTCATTTCACTTAGCATGATACTCTCTATGTTTATCCATTTATAAGCAAATTTAATGACTTCATCTCTCCCAACAGCTACATACTATTCCATTATGTAGATGTACCAAAGTTTCTTTAACCAGTCATCTGTTTTGGGGCACTCGGGTTGTTTCCATATTTTGGCTATTGTGAACAGTGCTGCAATGAATATATAGGTACAAATGTCATTTCTACTGTGCTCTTTTGCATCCTTGGGATATATTCCCAGAAGTTTTATTGCAGGGTCATATGGAAGCTCAATTTCTAGTTTTTGAAGGACTGTCCATATTGTTTTCCAGAAAGGCTGGACCAGTTTGCATTCCTACCAACAGTGAAGGAACGTCCCTTTTTCCCCACATCCACACCAGCACTGCTTGATTTTGTTCTTTTGAAATGTGTGCCAGTCTCTGTGATGTGAAATGATATCTCATTGATTATAAAGCTTTTTTTTTTTTTTTTGCTTTTTGGGTCACACCCGGCAATGCACAGGGGTCATTCCTGGCTCATGCACTCAGGAATTAGCCCTGGCAGTGCTCAGGGGACCATATGGGATGCTGGGATTCGAACCCGGGTCGGCCGCATGCAAGGCAAACGCCGACCTGCTGTGCTATCACTCCAGCCCCATGTTTATAAAGCTTTTTAAAGTTATCAGAGACTTCGACCATCGGTGTTTGGTACAGCTCCATGCCTAGCAGTAGAGAAAGTGACAGGGGGAGCTCCAATACAAACGGATGTCCTAGAGAGAGGAATGAAAAGGTGTTCCTGGGGCTGGAGAGATAGCACAGCGGGTAGGGCGTTTGCCTTGCACACGGCCGACCCGGGTTCAAATCCCAGCATCCCATATGGTCCCCTGAGCACGGCCAGGGGTAATTCCTGAGTGCAGAGCCAGGAGTAACCCCTGTGCATCGCCAGGTGTGACCCAAAAAGAAAAAAAAAAAAAGGTGTTCCTATTAAATGTCATTTCTTCCTCCTTTGGAGACTGAGGCACCTGTGAATTTCAAGGAGAGGGTAAAAGGAAGGAATTGTTCATCCAAAATATGGGGTCCTGGTGTTTTCCATTCCACAGCCTGTAAAAGAAGGGTATGAGGAATGCTCCTAATGTAACCTCATGCTATCGTTAAAGGAGACAGAGGCCTTTGCTGCAGGCCCTCTGATGTTGGCTCCTTCTCTGAGTTCCTTGCGGGGTCCTAGGGGAAATTTGGGCGGCTAATACAAACAAATTCCCAGTATCAGGATTAGATGTCACCCAGGTACGATTAAGAAGTAGATGCGGGTTGGATCTTTGTGTTGTCCTCAGGGGATGAATCAGGATCAGGAGGATCACTGGACGGAGCCACCAGGACCAGGGTCGGCAATTTCTTCATTAATGTTTTTGGTAGTCTCATCTAGAAGAGAAGAAGAGCAAATCTCGGGAGGTAGTTATGTTATCAAAATGTTTTACTGGCCTCAGGGGCTGGAGCGATAGCACAGCGGATAGGGCATTTGCCTTGCACACGGCTGACCCGGGTTCAAATCCCAGAATCCTATATGGTCTCCTGAGCACTGCCAGTAGTAATTCTTGAGAAGAACCAGGAGTAACCCCTGTGCATCGCCGGGTCACAAAAAGTTTTACTAGCCTCTCAGGAAGCCATCGTGCGGCTCCCTCCTTGATGTCAAAGATGCACGCAGAGCCTCGACCCCATATGAGCGTAGGATCGGGCCGTTCCACTGGGCAGTCAAGGGATCTTTCCACAGGGCTGAGGCACATTGTTCTTTTGTGGTGGGGTGCCAGAGGAAGATTTCCCGTGATAGTCTAAATTTAAGAAATTCAGGATAAAAAGAGCGTGCGCCAGAATATTACGGGGCGCACCTCAAATAAGGTAAAGTTCTCCCCCTTTTAGTCGATGAAGAGAAGTTTTGAGGGTGAGATGGGCTCTTTCAACAATACCTTGTCCTTGAGGATTGTACGGAATACCCATGTGATGAGTGATTCCAAAAGAGGAGCAGAACTCCTGAAAGACTTTTCCTGTATAGCCAGGCCCATTATGAGTTTTAATGATTTTAGGTTTCCCCATAACAGCTAGGCAGGAGAGGGTGTGGGCGAGAACATTCTTTCCCGCTTCCCCTGCTTGTAAGGTCCCATGAAGGAACCCACTAACGGTGTCTCTTGTAACATGCAACTATTTTAATTTGCCAAACTCGGCGATGTGGGTGACATCCATTTGCCATATATCGTTGGGTACCAGTCCCCAGGGATTAGCACCGAGGTGTAGAGTGGGTAGAGTGGTCACACAAGCAGGACAATAGTTTCACTATTTTTCTGGCTTGCTCGAGGTTTAGGGAAAACATTTGCCTCAGAGTATTGGCATTAAGGTGGTGCAATGAGTGATCCTGTTGGGCCACTTCAACTCTGGTGGAGACAATCAGTCCTGCAAATCTAGTTGCCCAATTGGCCAAGGCATTTCCTTGTGCAAGGGGCCCAGGGAGACCAGAATGAGCCCTGAGGTGTCCTATAAAAAAGGGAGAAACCCTGAATCTGTATAAACAAACTTACAGCCTTGGAGGAAGGTTTAAGATAACTTATAGTTTCTAATCAAGGAATAAAGTAGACAACATAAGCACTATCAGTATACAGATTACAGGGAATATTATTACAGTGGGAGAAAACAGCAAGGACTGCGCATAATTCTACAAGCTGAGCTGAATTATGTGCAGTTGAAAAGGTGTATGTTTGCTCATTTATTACAAACACAGCTTGTCCTGGGGAAGGCCCATCAGTAAAAATTGTAACGGCCTCGGGAATAGGCAGGGCTGCACAGGCTGAGGGAAAAATGAAGGGAGTAGTTTTAAAAAATTGCAATAATCTGTTAGCAGGATAACGGTTATCTATGACACCAAAAAGGAAGCGCAAGCAAGAGGCCACATATCTTCATTTTGAAAAAGCCAATCAAGCTGATTTTTAAAATAAGGTTGAATCAATTTATCAGGATCTCTGCCAAAGTGCTTTTTGCTATAGTCACATCCCTGCATAATTATTTATGCTATTTCAACAAACATAGTATGGAACCAATCTTTTGGGGAGAAGCAGGACCAAGAAACAGGGTTATCTTTCCAAATGAGGTGGCCAATATGATAAGACAAAACGGTTTCTCATAATTGATGGCACAAACTGCTGTGATATAGCCAATTCCGCTTGAGTCAGTGCCAGCCGAGCCTCTGGCATCAATCTCTTGGAGACACAGGGTTAGGATAACCCTTTAGTATACAGAGGTGAAATCAGAGGTTTAAGATCCCCAGTAATAATATGCAAATAAGGTCTAAGCCAATTTATATTTCCTAACAATTTTTGAAAATCATTAAGAGATTTTAAATGTGTGGTTCTTATTTGAGTTTTCTGGACCAGGACCTGGCCCCCTTTTAAGTCAAATCCTAGGAAAGAAAAGGGCTCAGTGGTCTGTTCTTTCTTGGGGGCAATGTGTAGACCTTCCCGTGAGAGGTCCTGTGCCAATTGATGGCAGCATTGAAGGAGGGTGTCTTCATCTTCCCCTCCCAGTAAGATATCATCCATATAACGAATGATATAGATCTGTGGCCAATGCACCTGAATAGGGTCAATAACTTGGGAGACAAATTTCTGGCAGCGGGTCGGGCTATTGGCCATTCCTTGAGGCAGAACTTTCCACTGGTATCTTTACATGGGTCCTCTAAAATTAATTACAGGAACACTAAGAGCAAATCTTTTCCTGTCTGTGGGATGTAAGGGGATAGAGAAACGCAGTCTTTTCAATCAATAGCAATCTTTTTATAAGCGCTGGGGACAGCTGCCGGGGAAGGCAAGCCAGGCTGCAGGGCTCCAAAGATCACCGTGGTTCTGTCTACTTCTCTCAAATCTTTTTTTTTTTTTTTTTTTTTTTTTTTTGCTTTTTGGGTCACACCTGGCGATGCACAGGGGTTACTCCTGGCTCTGCACTCAGGAACCACTCCTGGCGGTGCTCAGGGGACCATATGGGATGCTGGGAATCGAACCCGGGTTGGCCGAGTGCAAGGTAAACGCCCTACCCGCTGTGCTATTGCTCCAGCCCCTACTTCTCTCAAATCTTGAAGCCACCGCCAATTGCCTGGTTTCTTTTTTATTACAAAAATAGGGGTGTTCCAAGGAGAAGTAGTGGGTTCTATATGGCTGGCGGAGACTTGTTCCTGCACTAACTGGTCTGCCGCTGCCAGTTTATGGCTGGTCAAAGGCCACTGATCAGCCCATACCGGATCATCAGATTTCCAGATCATTTTGTCCGCATGGGGTGCAGGAATGTCGGTGGCCTTTATTAAAAATTTCCCGATCCACTTCTGCCGTTGTTGGGCCTGGAGTCAATAGGATCCGTTATTCCCTGCAATTCTCTTCCCAAGCCTGCTCCCGTATGAAGCCTTTTAATATTAAACTGTTTAATATTTGGTGGGTTACGAGGCTACCAGGCCCACAGAGAAATATATCCTTCTGGCTTAGAAGGTCTCTGCCCCATAAATTCACCAGGAGTCTGGGGAGTGCATAGGGGCGTGTATTGCCAGACTTCCCAGAGGCATCCCTGCAAGGTAGGAAGGAGGCACTAATAGAGGGATTATAATAGGGAGATTGCCCAACGCCCCTAAGATGAGGAAGGGAGGCTATTGAAGGCCAGCTTGAGGGCCAATCCTCCTGTCTGATAATACTGACATCAGCACCCGTATCTAAGATGCCATCAAAATCCTCACCTCCTTGGTAAGGGTTTAAGAGAGCGACATTTGGTCCTTGTTGAGTTTCTGAATCCAATAAATGTCTGAGGACCCAAAATTGCTATCGCCTCTGGTGTCTTTTAGGCGGGGGTTGGAAGGGGCCTGAAACGGAAGGAGCAGCAGCTGAGCAACGCGCTGCCCCTGTTCTATGACTAGGAAAGGGATAGAGGATGCAGTGACTACTTGGATTTGGCCTGTGTAGTTGTTGTCGAGCACACCTGGTATAATTTGCAAACCTTTGCAAAGGCAGCCGCCTCGCCCAGTGATTATCCCGTAAGTATCAGGCGGTAGGGGACCACAGGCTGAGATGGCAATAATTGGGGGCCCAGAGGTGTTTGTCAATATATTTTGCGGGCGGCGACACAGAGGTCCAGTCCTGCGCTACCCGGGGTGGCTCTGCAGAGGCTAGAGATGGGTTTTGGAGGGAGGCTTGTTGAGACACGGTCCCCACTGCCCCAAGGTTCCGTGAAGTGAATGGGGGCCTGGGGCTGGCCCTGCTTCAAGTTTCCCTGCCCCTGTGCTTGGCCAAAGGGTTTCCCTGAATATCTGTTTGTGATCTATATTCAAATGCCCAATGTTCGCTTCTTTTGCATCCCGGGCAGAGGCCAGGCGGGGCAGGTTTAGGTTTTCACTTATTTTCTGGGTAGTTTTTAGTAAAGTGTCCTTTCTGTGTGCAACTAAAGCATGTCTTATGGTCTGTAATTCCTGCCTGTTTAAGTGCCACTCCAATAGCTAAGTCCATGCTGTGAGCCGAACCGATGCCTGAACATCGGGAGTATAATCCGCCGGTGTCTTCCCATGTCTGTGAGGTCTCAACGCTGCCAGGCAGGCAGGGTTAGCATTCTCATAGGCAAGGTGCAGGACAAAATCAGTTTCTCCCTCATTCTGACCAAAAAGCTTTCCTGCCGTTGTGGTGAGGCGGCTAACAAATTCAGAATATGGTTTATCGGGGCCCTGTTGCAGGTTGGCTAGGGAAGTAGTCGCAGTTCCCTTCTGGGGTAACCTAGCCAGGCCTTAACTCCTGCATTTTGTGTCTGGGCAAACAGCACGGGAGGGAGCATAGGCTTTTTGCTGTTCATTAGTATCAAAAGGCTGATTACCTACCATCATATCTAGGTCCAACCAGCGCCTTCCCCATCGGCAGCTGCATTACGGCGGGCAGTGTCTCTACAATTCTCATAAAATTCAGATTTCCAAAGAATAAAGTCTCTTCCAGAAAAGATGGCTCTGGCCATTTAATGCCAGTCATTAGGGCTGAGCCACAGATCTCCCAGGGTCTCAGGCTGGAGAGAGTAGAAGGGGCTACAGGGCCTTCAGCTCCTTAAGAGTAGTCAAGCCCAAGTGATGACATTCCTTTTGGGCTATCTCATGTCTGTCTTCTCCCTCACCTTCTTGTTTAATTTCTTTCACAGGAAAGACCTGCAAAGTGGGAGTACTAGATTGCTTAACACTTGGCTGTTCAGGGAAAGGTCCCACCATGTTCTTTCCCGGTGACTCCCAGGCGGGTTTTGAAGAGTCAGACTTGGGCAGAGCCTGTGACGGCTCTGTGAGCTCGAGATCGAGGGCCCGAAGTTCTGCCACTAAAGAGTTATGCTCCTTTATTAACTGAATCGCCTCTCGTAGCACCTTTGTATGTGAGACGAGGGCTTTTTTGGCTTGCCGAAAGTCAGGGAGGGAGGAAGAAAAGGACCAGGGCGTGGCTCATTGGAGGGGATAGGAGCTGAGGGGGCAGATTCCATGACTCCCTGTGGGTGTGTATGGCCCAACATAGGCTTGGGAAGACGAAAAGGCAGGGAAGTTCTATGGAGGAGGTTGTTGGAAGAAGGGAGGGCGGTCAGGATCACTATAACAGGCGGCCTCCCCCTCCAATTCTGCCTCTTCATCAGAGGGAAGCTGATCAGGAGGAATATGAGATATGGAATGGAATGCTGCTGGTTCCTGACTCAAAGTCTTGGATTTAATTACAGGATTGTGAATGGGCGGCATGGTGATAGAAACAGAGTCTTCGGCATCAGGGGCATTAGAGTGGAGGGACTTAAGTTTAGGACTTGATTTTATTTGAGGACTTGATTTTATTTGAGGGCATTCTAAGGACCAGGAAGGCCTAGACAAGTTGTTACTGCCCTCTCTATATCAGGGTACCACTCCCTAACACTTAGGATCTCATTAATCAGTGACCAATAATTATAGCTGGTGATGGGAACCTAGTCAGGCCCAAACATCTTATAGAAGTCCTGAAGGGCGTCTCCTACCCTTTACCAACGCCTCTCATTGATGGTGCCCTCTTGAGGGAACCAAGGGCAGACATGGTCAAGAAATGTAAAAACTTGGACCAAGACTTTCTTTTTAACTTTTACTCCTCTAGTTTTTAATGCTGTTTTTAGATCAATTACGAAGTTTTCTCTGACTGATAATCCTTGTCCCATGGCAGACACACAAAGGTAAGAGCAAAGAAAGTAAGAGCGAGAAGAGTCACCAATGTCCAAATACAAAGTGACAAATGAGATGCTTAATAACAAGTACTTATTCGATACACAGTTTTTCTTCTGCAGGGGACTCGAATTTATCTGGGATTTGTGGCTGTGACCCCCTAATCCTGTCACAGGAGATTTCCAGTGGCGGGCACCCTCATGGCATTTAAATGCCCGATCCCATGCCCGCAGGGAAGATCATGGATTTGGTGACTAGTGAAAACAGCATTCGAAAAGGCACACTCCGAGGGTAATGAAGAAAGTTAAAAGCAGTATAACAAAAATGCCAAGGTCTTGTGGTGAAACACAAACGAAAGGAATAGATGTCAAGCACCCCAAAGGCGGTGGAGAAATGAAGATGGAAAAGGAAGGAATTGCCTTACCTTTTCTCTTAGAGCGGTCCTCTGACCACCTAGTCTATTCCAGATCTAGGTTGAAACACACAGGGATAATCACCGCTTACCTTTCCCGAAGTCCTCGCCCACTCCTACAGGGCTGACTTCTATGAACGTGGCCACTCCTCCAGCGGTGCTCTTCACAGGGGTCCCTCGTGCCTCGGCCCACTTTAGGCACCACCTGTCCTGACCTGCAAAACCAGATAACAGGGTTCATGAGGAGAGGGTGCCAGAGTGATAGGGAGACGGGAGACAGACAGACAGACAGACAGACACACACACACACACACACACACACACACACACACACACACACGTGAGCAAAAGCTACTTGACTGTGACTCCACAGCGCTTATGTATGCTTAGGCTTCAATCTACTTTCCTCATGGCCTTAAGGTAAAACTAGAAGTAACTAATGGCACCCGGGGCAACTAGGGGAGATAACAGTAGATATCCAGAAGGCTGATCTGTCTGTTCCTGTTGGCTAACTATCCTGCTCTTGTAAAAGTGTCCCAGTCCTCCGGTTCTTGTAAAATGGCTTTCTCAACCTGTTTGTGCGAATGTTTGACCGCAAGCTACATGCCGAAGGCCCTCACCACAACAAACTAAAACTCCTAGAAGAGAGTATCGCGGAATTTCCTAATGTGACCGCACGACCTCTTATACTCTAACCCACTTATGTACCAAAAGTAGCACACATTTGTTTAGTTTTTAACATCGTTGCTTGTATTCTTTTATATTCAGGCTTCAATGACTCCAGAATGAAATACAACAACCTTCATACACTTTCCTCTCGTGGTGGGAAGGTGCTCAGTGGTGAGATTGGTGTTTGAGTATTATCTGCAATGAACTACTGTGAAATACTTTATGAAAATAAAATATATAAAAATGGTAAAATAAATAAGCAGTGGTTGGAGAGATAGTCCAGAGGGCAGGGCTCTTACCTTAGCATGTGGCTGACCTGGGTTTGACACCCTGGACCACATATGCCAGGGGTGATCCCTAAGCCAAAAAAAGGCAAGGAGTCAGCTGGGTGTGGGCAAGAAAACAAAAGATAACATCCTGCTCCAACTTCTTTCACTGACGCCCTCAGAGCTCAGGGTCCCCACATGCTGAAGTTCCCCTCCCAGCACTCCTGAGATCTGGGCTCTACTTTTCCTTTGGTTACTTTGGCCAAGGGGGGGGGGCGGCTGGAGGGGGAGGCTGCACCAGTGGTGCTCAGGGGTGGCTTCTGGCTTGGTGCTCAGGGGTGGCTCCAGGAGATGCTTGTGGAATCCTGCAGGGTGAGCAGCGCTGAGGACCGGACCCCAGGACTCCTGCAGAACCTGTGCTCCATTTCTTCCAGCCATCACACAGCTCCCAGGCCCCGGGGTGCTGTTTTTTGTTTGTTTTCCCTCCACCCTAGATTTTATTTTGTTTTGTTTTTCATCTTTGGGCTTTACCGAGAATGGCCGAGGGTGTATCCTGGCTCTGTGTTCAGGGATGACTCCTGGCAGGCTCAGGGGATCATCTGTGGTGCCAGGGATTGAACCCTGGGTTGGCCCCATGCAAGACAAGTGTCCTACCAGCTGTACAGCCCCCTCCACCGAGGTCTGAAGCAGCACTGGAAGTGGGGGGTGCTGCCCTGGAAGATGAGCCAGCCAGGGCCAGAGGGAGGAGAGAGGGGATCCTGCCTTCTCCCTCCCTCCCCAGCTGGGGCAGCTCTGCAAGGTGGGGGTCAAGCCTTGGGAAGGTGACCTGAGAGTCAGCCCTGCAGGCAGCAGGGTGCCCAATCCCTCCCTCCTGCCCCCCTGCTCCCAGCTCCTCCCGCCCCCTGCCCTGCAGCTTCCCACTGCGGGGCTGACATCCTCTTTCAGGACTGAAACTTTCTGAAGTCATCAGGCTCCAGCACAGAAGCAAAGCAGGAAGGCGGAGGGCAGTGCCTGCAGCCCCCACCCCAGCGAGCCTCTTGTCCCTGAGCCCAGAGAGGACAAAGCCGCTTGCCTGAGCCCCGCAGCTGCTCCCGGTAAGCAAGGCGCCAGCCCTGGGTGTGAGTTTCCCCCGGGCAGAGTGGGGCTGGTCCCCACTCCTGTCTCCCAGTCTCCCATCCTTCCTGTAGTTGTTGGCAGAGTCTGGGGGTGCCCCTCCCTGGCCCAGCTGCAGTCTCAGAAGACGGCCTGGTCACCCCCATCATGGCCAGGACTCTGGAGCCCTATTTGGGCACTTTGCACCCAGAGTCTGCGCTCACGGGAACCTTAAAGCCAAGAAGGGCAGAGGCAGAGAGAGGGCTGGCGCCTGCTCCCGCGTCCCCACAATCTCCCTTCCTGGGGAACAGGAACGTGCCAGGATCCCTCCAGGTGGGGGTCAGATCTCTCCCCTCGCCTCTCCTCTCCTCTCCCCCACTCGCCCCCAATCCCCACTCCTGGCACCCAGCAACCTTGGCCTGGAAATCTTGACAGCTAGCAGAAGGGGCGCATGTTGGGGGGGGGGCCTGGGGTGATGCTGGGCAGATGCCCCACCTGTCTGCTGCCCGCACCCCTCACGCCAACCCAGCCCCTGCCTGAGGACTGTGGCTTTAACTCACAGAGATGGAGAGAATGATGGGGAGACAGGACACACCCTGGGCCCGGGTCAGCTGTGTGGGAAGTGAACCTCACAGAACCCTGTGTCCTGGGGCCCAGACTTCCTGTCACTGGCATCTAGGGGGCCTAGCTCCAGGGTCTGGTGGGCAGGGCTGCCGAGTCAGGAAGAGGAAATCAGGGGAGAGAAGGTTCTCCAGGGCCTGTGGGTGAGCAGAGAGCAAGGCCAGCAAGAGTGGCAAGACGGAAATTCACTCCGCCCAGGCCTCCTGAGATCCTGCTCAAGAGTCCTGCCGGGCACCTCCATATTTGCAGTTTGCGGGGCAGGGTGCTGAACCCAGGACTTCACAGGGAAGAGGCCTGAGCTCTGCCTTGGACCACATCCCCCACCCCAGGCTCCAGAACTTCCTGGGAGTATTTCCTGCTCTTCACAATGGGGAGCTTGACCCCTTCCGCCCTCTCTGACAGTCACTCTGCAGCCCCGGCAGGAGAGAGATGCGGGGGCCACGGCCAGGCCTCTGCACTCCCTCCCTGGCCCTCCCTCCTCCCTGAGAGGACAGGGGCCCAGAGGAGATGCCCGAGTGGGCGGGAGCCAGGAGCCCATCTGAGGCCCCCAGGAGGGCGATGGTGCCCACGACTCTCCCCAGCGCCACTCCACAGCACAGGGTCACCTCCCCCCATCGGGGCGCAGGTCCCCTCCCACATCAGGACACTGGCCCAACAGACCACTGCCTGGACCCAACCTGCAGTCCGAAGGGAAGTGAGCGTCCTGTCGCTGCTGGCAGGCCACAGGGCCCTCCTCAGCCCCCAGGAAGAAGCTGGTGGAAGCCAGGAGGTCTGAGCATCCGAGGAGGAGGACCCACAGCTCTGCCCCTGAGAGGCCACCCTGGGGCCACTGCCCCTTCTCTGCGAGTCTGGGGGCTGACAGCCCACTGAGGGGTCCCGAGGATGAGGAATGATGGCTGAGTAGGATGCGGGCCACCATCACTGCCCCCTTATCAGTGTAACCCCAGGAGCTGTCCCTGGGGGTTGGGTTCAGAGCAGATATTCTTCTACCTCCTGTTGTCTTACAGGAGGTGCCCAGCAGCCACCACAGTGACCAGCCCGGCCCTGCTGCAAGGTGCCTGCCAGGCCGCACTTCCTCCTAGTGCAGCCCCTGCCCTGACACCATGGCTAACCCCAGTATCCGCTTCCTGTCGCTCTTCTTCAAGAGCAAGGATGTGATTATCTTTAATGGGCTGGTGGCCCTGGGCACCGTGGGCAGCCAGGAGCTCTTCTCCGTGGTGGCCTTCCACTGCCCGTGTGCACCCGCCCGGAACTACCTGTATGGGCTGACGGCCATCGGGGTGCCCGCCTTGGTGCTCTTCCTCATCAGCGTCATCCTCAACAACCAAACCTGGGACCTGGTGACCGAGTGCCAATACCGCAGGGCCAAGAACTGCTCGGCCGCCCCCACCTTCCTGCTCCTGAGCTCCATCCTGGGCCGAGCTGCCTTGGCCCCCGTCACCTGGTCGGTCATCTCCCTGCTGCGCGGGGAGGCCTACGTCTGCGCATTCAGCGAGTTTGTGGACCCGACCTCGCTCACGGCTGGGAACGAGAGCTTCCCTCGCTTTCACGCCACACAGATCCTGGCCAGGTTTCCTTGTGGGGAGAGCCCTGCCAATCTGTCGGGCTTCCAGGAGGAGGTGAGCCGCAGGCTCAGGTATGAGTATCAGGTAAGGCTGTTCTGAGGGATCTTCCTCCCTTCCCTGGGAGAGGGCGGGGAGCTCAGTGCCCATGCGGGAACTGATCCTCAGGAAGACTCCAGACTCTGAGTCACGTATTAGCGGCAACCAATAAGCAAGATTCTTAGTGGGACAAGAATCATTTCAAGTTTCAAGTTTTGTTCAATTTGCATTGCTGGGGAGTATGACCCAAGGCTCAGCCATGCAGGAAGGTATTCTGTTGCTGAGTCATTTTCCCAACTAAGTCCTTGCAGTCCAGTCCTCTCCCTTGACCTTAAGTATGATAGTTTTAGTTAGGGGAGGGGGAGGGAGTAAGAAAGAGGGAGAGACAAACAGTGTCAGGCATTCAGAAGGGAACATGAGCAGAGGGGAGAGAGCTGAGGAATCCCAGAGGTAAAAGAAAGGAACGCACACTCCAATTGGGTGCAGCTGCCCCTGGCGGGGAGGTCCCCCCTTGCTCCCGCAAAGTTCCCCGAACAGCCCTGCCTTGAGGTTTCCCATGCAGATAAGAGTCTGTTGCTAGGGTGTTGTCAAGGGAAGAGTTTGGGGGAGTCTTCTTGCAGCTCATCACAGCCCTAGTTCCTGCTGGCACCTCTCTCCTGGGCCACCAGTTGTGCTAGCCGGGTCTCACGGGGCCTGTGTCTGCACCACAAAGGGGCCCTTTCCCGGGCCCTGGGCTCCGGTAGGGCCGGTGATGGTGCAGCTTTGCAGCAGCTCACCAGCCTCTCATGCCCGCCCACAGTCTCCCCTGCTCATGGGCCCAGGCTGAGCATTAAGAACCCAGGCTTCCAGCTCTCTCCACCTGCCAACCCACACAGCTGTGGCAGAGACCCTCTGCTTGCTTTCTTTCTTTCTTTCTTTCTTTCTTTCTTTCTTTCTTTCTTTCTTTCTTTCTTTCTTTCTTTCTTTCTTTCTTTCTTTCTTTCTTTCTTTCTTTCTTTCTTTCTTTCTTTCTTTCTTTCTTTCTTTCTTTCGCTTTTTGGGTCACACCCAGCGATGCTCAGGGGTTACTCCTGACTTTACACTCAGGAATCACTCCTGGCAGTGCTTGGGGGACCATATGGGATGCTGGGGATTGAACCCGGGTCGGCCACGTGCAAGGCAAATGCTCTACCTGCTGTGCTGTTGCTCTGGCCCCAAGAAATCTGCTGCGTTAGATCCCATCTTGGTCCTGCTGCTTCTGAGAAATTCACGCCTGCTCCCTCCTACCTTCAGATTCTATCTGAGCAGCAGAGGGATCCCGGAAAGGAAGCAGCCGGGTGGAGGCTGAAGGGGCAGAGAGGAGGCCGAGGAGCGGCAAGGAGGCACTGACCTAGTCTCGGGACATGGCAAACACCAGTTCGGGTTGGGGATGGTACAGGCTAAGGCGCAAGCCTGGCGTGCACCCAGCCCAATCTGGTTCAACCTGGCACCACACGGTCCCTGAGCACTGCCAGGTAGAGCACTGGAGGCACCTCGAGCATCGCTGGGTGGGGTCCAGGCGTCACCGGGAAGCCTGGCCACCCCCAGCTCCACAGGGTTCGGGCAGCACCACATCCCTCGGACCCTGGTCAAATACTCAGATCTGCACAGGGCCGAATGGAGGGACACCCGCCCCAGGGAGCCTTTGAGACAAGTCTGAGGCGATTTTCCAACAGGGTCGTGAGGGTGAGGAGGACGCAGGCATGGGGGAGTGCCCAGAGGGTCTCGGGAGGTGGCACGGGACCGAGCCTGGCAGTCTGAGCCAGACTTGGAGGCTGAGATGCAGGAAGCCCTGGGGAGGCAGCAGGAATCTGCAGAGTCGAAGCAAGCGCCTGTGCCCGGGAGAGAGGGCAGAGGGACCGAGTGGCGCTGGCCATGCCAGCTTCTCCTTCAGCCGGGGAGTCCGGGCCAGCCAGCTGGGGTGCGGAGGGTCAGCCCCACCCTGGCCGCTGCAGCCCTCCTCAGCCGCCCTTTCTCTGACCAGCTCTTCGGGTGGCTGCTCATCGGCTCGGTGACCATCCTGGTGTTCCTGACCAAGTGCCTCAAGCACTACTGCTCGCCGCTCAGCTACCGCCAGGAGGCCTACTGGGCCCGCTACCGCGCCAACGAGGACCAGCTCTTCCAGCACACGGCCGAGGCGCACTCACGCGTGCTGGCGGCCAGCAACGTGCAGCGCTTCTTCGGCTTCGTGGCGCTCAACAAGGAGGACGAGGAGCTGGTGGCCAAGTTCCCCGTGCAGGGCACACAGCCGCGGCCACAGTGGAAGGCCATCACCGGCGTCTACCTGTACCGGGAGAACCTGGGCCTCCCCCTCTACAGCCGCCTGCACAAGTGGCCCAGGGTCTGAGTGGGAAAGGCGCGGCCCCCGACATGGAGGTGGCCCTGCTGGCCCCCTGAGGCCCCACCACCCCCTGCACTGCGTCTGGGGGTAGAGTGAGGTGAGAGGCCCAGGGTGTGGCCTCCTCCACCACCAGGAAGTCCCTGGTCACTCCCAGATTGAGTGTCCCGAAAGCTTGGACCTGGCACCAGGGAATGGAATGTTTTATTCCTGAAGCCCTGGGCTGCTGGCTGGCCTCAGCTGTGACTGACCCGGCCTGAGCAGGGAACCCGCAGGGAACCCCAGTGGGCAGGACCCTAGAGGATTGCGGGGAGCAGGGAGGTGTGGGCGTGACAGAGGCCCTGTCCCCTCTCCTGTCCACTTCCCCAGAGCTGGCAGCCCTGCCCGAAGACAAAACTGGGGCTATACCACGGGCCCACGCCCTGCAGCCCCCGGCAGGGAGACTGGCCCCAGGCTGCTCTTCGGGGAGGGTCCCCAGGGGATACGTGTCCAGCTGTTCTGAAACAACCACACCCTGGCCCTGCTCCCAGGGGCTGCTCCCAGTTTCCCCTTCAGGATGCCCGTCCTGGCCCCACCTTATGGCCCTGACACAAGGGCCCAGGACCACGCTGGGCTGAGCCACCGCCAGGGATGGTCCCTGGCACGACTCAGATCCCAGTCGGGGTTCAGACCCCAACCTGCGCCTCCGCCCGGGACACAGGCAGCTGCTCCGGGAGCGCGGGGCGGCCTCGGAGAGGGAACAACAGCGAACTGACGCGTGTGCAAAAAAGACAGAATTCATTCTGACCCCGACGGGTTCTCCCCGGGGTGCCTCCAGGAAGCCCCCTTAAGTCCGCCGGCCCCCGGCACAGTCCTCTGGCACGGGGCTCCGGGCCTCCACGTACTCCAGCGCCTTGGCCTTCACCGCCTGCACGGCCGCCTCGGTGCCCTGCTGCTTCTCGTAGTCCAGGTAGCGCTTGAAGAAGAATTTCATGCGCTTGGGGGCCAGGCTCAGGTGAATGACCCGCTCGAAGATGTCCCTGTGGGGAAGGGCGGGCACTGTTGGTCTCAAGGCTCTGGGCACCAGGCCGCGCTGTGGCCACTCCTACTATGTCAGCATTAAAGACGCCCTCAGCGGGACCCATGGCAGGGCAGGAGGAGGCGCTTGCCTCGAGAGCACTGACTGGCTTGTTCTGCAGTTCGAGGCCACACCTGGTGGTTATCAGGGGTTACTCCTGGCTTTGTGTCCAGGGATCACTCCTGGTGGACCATAAGCAGTGCTGGGAGTCAAACTCAGGTCGAGTGTGTGTGAGACAAGCATCCTCCCCCCTGGACTATCTCTCCGACTCTCATAACCCATTTTTACAAAGACTTAGGGAAACCAAGCCACTCTCCAGGGCCAATAAGTAAGCACCGAGGTCCAGTCCCCTGAAGGTCTGAGTCCAAACCCTGGAGATGCCGTGACCCCGGGGTGGGGAGGAGCCTTTCAACACCCCCTCCCTGAGTATTCTGATGGCTTCCAAAGCCAGCTGCCCCCCTGCCTGAGAACTGCCTGGGCTTTGACCCAGTGCCCCGTGAACTAGCCAGGGAGAACAGGACAAATTCCAGTAATGGAAACAGAATAGATTCCAAATCAAAGAGACATTCCCCAGCCACCTCTTACTCTCATAGGATGGGGTGGGGAGGGCCCACACCCAGTGGTGCTCAGGGGCTACTCCTGGCTCCAAGCTGGGGAATCGCTGCAAAGAGCCAGCACCTTTGACCCCTGGCTATCTCTGGGCCCTCTCATAGATGTTCTGAGTGACCTTTACTTGTGGAGAGTCTTTCTACGGATCCATCAAGCCCAGAGAACCGAAGCGTGTGATTAGTGTGTCTACATACAACTGGAAACGTCCTCGTGGCCACAAGACAAGGCCAGTAGGGTCGGCCAGCGCCTCTCCAGCAAGTAGTGCCCCATCAGCTCCAACACCAGGCGTTTCTCCGTTCCTGCTGGCAGTGATGTCTGGTCCCGTCCACCTCTCCCCAGAGGAGGCCAGAGGCTCCTGTTTGTTCCGCCCTTCACCCACAGGCGCCTGGCAGGGAGGGTGGGTGCTCTCCCAGGGAGGGAGCCTGTGGACAGTTCTCTCTCAGCAGCTTGAGGGGCTCTGTCCCGCCAGCCTTCTCCTCCCCCTTTCCTGCATTTCTCGAAAATCACCACTTGGGGGCGTGAGTACTCTATTCGACTCCGCCACTACCCAGGCAAACTAGGAAGGGTGGCGGGCGGCCTGGCAGTTAGTCAAAGGCCCTAACATCAATACCAGTCTTTTGCTCTTTCTAAATATCAAAGAGCTTCCTAGGTAGAAGAGAGATCTTTCTAGCAGCCCTGAGCGGCGAGCGACTTCACTGTCAAGAAAACCTTGGGAGAATGGGGCTAGAGAGACCGTGCAGAGGGTAGGGCGCTTGTGACCAGCATCCCATAGGGTCCCCGAGCACCACCAGGAGTAATTCCTGAGTGCAGAGCCAGGAGTAACGCCTGAGCATTGCCTGTGTGGCTCAAAAAGAAAGAAGAGAAGAGAAGAGAAGAGAAGAGAAGAGAAGAGAAGAGAAGAGAAGAGAAGAGAAGAGAAGAGAAGAGAAGAGAAGAGAAGAGAAGAGAAGAGAAGAGAAGAGAAGAGAAGAGAAGAGAAGAGAAGAGGGGAGGAAGGTAAAAAGAAAATAAAGTTAAGAGAGGAGAAATAAACCCCTCTTCCACCTCTGAGATGTTCCTTTCTGTGTCTGTTTGCGTGACTGGAACCACTTTTCTACACTGCACCTGAGACAGGACCTGTGACAAGGTCAGGGTCCTCTCCCTCTCCCCGCACCCCTGCCCCCTGCTCCCACCCTCGTTGGCCAGACCCTCCAAAGAAGGGTCATACTCACCTTCCCAAACTCACTCGGAGGACAGAGAGGACCCCCCAAACTCAGTCTCAGGGGGTGTACTCAGAGCACTGCATTTCACGCGAGCGACACCCTCAGCACAGCACAGGGGCGCAGGGCAGCCTTGTCGCTACAAGGCCACTAAGGCAGTCAGTCCCCAGCATGGCCCGCACACACTCAGACGGGCCTCAGAGCTGGACACCCCCTCAGTCAGCATCTCCCTCACACTCCTAACGCCTCTGGCCCAGGGGGGGCCTCGGAGGTCTCCTGGCTCTGCGGGCAGATCACCCCGACTGGGCATCTAGGCAGAAGGAAAACAGCCTCAGTGTCAGCCAGCCCGACTCCTTCTGACGCGGGCCTCAGTTCTCTGGGGCCCCCACCCCAGCTGAGGTGGTGCTCAAGAGAGCAAAGCCCCTCCTCTCCCCTCCTCTCTGCATGGCCGCACCCCACCTCTCGCGGCCCAGCCCTCCGAGGAACTCAGGACAGGGGATCTGGGCTGGGAGGGTTTCTCCCGAGGCCCGAGTCCCCTGGACCCATCAGCCTTCAGGCCCTAGAGGTGTCCCAGCTCTCTTTAGCTCCCTCTCCAGGCCCCTCACACGGGCCTCTCCCTTCCCTGTGCCACACACACACACACACACACACACACACACACACACACACAGACACACACACAGAGTACCTCAGAATTGGGGAACATACAGAAGAGCAGTAAAACCCAGGTGCCTTCCGCTTGCCCCAGAGAGGGAGGAGTGGGGTCTGAGAGCCTGTCCGCCTGTTTCTCCTGGGACCCACCTGGTGGTGCTCAGGGTGAGAATTGCAGGCAGCCACTGAGAACGCTAACTCCTTCCACACACACTCAAACACACACACACACACACACACACACACACACACACACACACATGCACATACACCCCCACACAGGCACGCACATACATACACCCCACCCCATGGTCCAGGACCCCGAGTGTCTGGCCCCCTGCTACACTGCCTCCCCTCCATGTCTTCGTCTGTGCTGGCCCCCGGGCCTGGCCCCTGCCCTTCGCTGCCAGTGCTGGCACTGGGTCTGACGTCTCCCCCAGACCCTCTAATCCAGGAGCCCCTCCTGCCTCCTCCAGCTTGACAGATGCTGAAATCGAGACTCAGCAGAGCCAGATGGTGCTGACCGAGGCCAGAGAGCGGAAGTCCACTCCGTGAGCACCTGGGCCTTCCCACACCCTGAATTTGCCTGTTCCCCCCCCCGCCCCCTCCAGGACAGGGCAGGGCCCATTTGCCTGGAGGGGCTTTGGTGGTGGTGGAGCCGCGCCTCACTCAGGCCCAGAGAGGAGCCGCCTTGGGCAGCCTGGGTGGGAGACCCGCCTTGGCCGCCTGGGCACTCGGGCTGGGGGTGGGGGCTCCTCCTGCACCTCGGGCCCTTGCTTGGAAGACCCGCAAGGCCCCTGCGGGCCCAGACTCCCGCGGCCATGGACAAGCTCCGCCTGCTCTTCCAGCACTTCCAGGCCAGCTCGGAGTCGGTGATGAACGGCGTCTGCCTGCTGCTGGCCGCCGGCACCGCCAAGCTCTACGCCTCCCTGGACGTCCACTGCCCCTGCCTGGCGCGCTACAACGCGGCCTACGGCCTGGGCCTGCTGCTGGCACCGCCCCTGGCGCTCTTCCTCTGTGGCCTCCTCGCCAACCGGCAGTCGGTGCTCATGGTGGAGGAGTGGCGCCGGCCCGCGGGGCGCCGCCGGAAGGACCCCGGCATGATCAGGTGCGACCCCCCACACCCAAGTCCCAGGGCCCTAGTCCGCACCCCCCACCAACTGCACGGGCTCCCAAACCCCCAACACCAGCACCCTGTAGCTTTAGTAGGGGCTCTCCCACCTACTCACCCTCCCAAAACACGGCCAGGGCACCCCCTAAGTCTCCGAGGTCCCCCCGCACTCTGCAGAGGATGCTGCAGCCCTCTTCTTATGGGGGTGCCCACCCGGCAGTGCTCAGGGCTGACTCCTGACTGCGATTGGGGATCACCCCCGCTGGTTCTCAGGAGGTCATATGGGGTGCGGGGATCAAACCCGGGTCTGCCGCGTGCAAAGCAAGCGCCCTACCTGCTTGTTTGTCGGGGGGGGGGACCCCGTTAGTGCTCAGGGCTTGCTCCTGGCTCTGTTCTCAGAGGTCACTCCTGTCAGGCCTCAGGGAACCGTACGGGGTGCTGGGGACTGAACCTGGATCAGAAAATGCAAGGAAAGCGCCCTCCCTCCCTGCTCCATGATTGTTCCGGGCCCTGCATCCATCCCTTGGCACCCTCCAAATGTGGAACACACCCAGCCCTGCCGCCCTCTCCCCCAGCCCTGCAGCCCACCCGGCACTGCAGATCTCCTCGCTGCTGGGGTCTCCTGACTTTGGTTTGGTGTTTGGGCAGTTCTGCTCCTAGCTCGGTGCTCCACGGTCACTCCTGTGGGTGCTCGGGCCTGGGGCCGGGGTCTCGCGTGGCGTCAGCTCCCCACTGCTCTCCGGCCAGGTACATGTGCTCCTCCGTGCTGCAGAGAGCGCTGGCCGCCCCGCTCGTCTGGATCCTGCTGGCCCTTCTGGACGGCAAGTGCCTGGTGTGTGCCTTCAGCTGCTCTGTGGACCCTGAGAAGTTTCTGGACCTGGCCAACATGACCTCCAGCCAGGTGCAGCTCTTCCTGGCCAAGGTGCCCTGCAAGGAAGATGAGCTGGTCAGGGACAGCCCTGCCCGAAAGGCCGTGTCCCGCTACCTGCGGTGCCTGTCACAGGTAATTCAGCCTGCCCTCCCGGGCCTGGGGTGGGCTGAGGAGGGACAGTGATGTCCTGGGGGGCTTCCCGCCGGAGACACGCAGGTGAGGAGTGGGAGAGTCCTGGGGGTACTTGTTCAGGGCGGGTTGGAGGTGCAGGCTCTCTGCCGTGCATGTGGACAGCAGGTGTCCACCCCCTGGCCATGCTCCAGGACACTGCAGAGACGCAGCTCTGTGCTTGTGGAGGGTCCGGGAGCTGCCAGGTCGTGACCATCACTCCGGGCAGGAGGGCGCGTGTGAGGGAGGGGAGGCCACACGGCATCAGCTCCAGCCTCAGTTCCTCAGAGTTCCCCTCACCCTGCCGCCGGATGGCTGCTCCCCTGGCTGTCTCCCGTGTGACCGTCACCTCAGCTCCCAGCCAGAACCTCAGTTTCCAGGGCCCCCAAGTTCAGGTTAGGGGTTCCTTTCTCTGAACTCCCATGTCCCTTGTATATCCATCCACAAGACACTTCGACATGCCCATATTACTCCTGCTAAAGTGTGACCTCTGAGGGCAAAGACTGGGGTCCATTATCTCCATCAAAATACAGAACAGGGCATGCTCAGATGGGGTGATACATAGGACCCAAAAGCTGGGTGGACACATAGGTGGGGTGGGTGGATGGGTGTGTGACGGTTGGTTGGATGGGTGGGTAGATGGAGGGATGGATGAGTGAGTGGATAGATGGATGGATGGGCAGGAGTGCAGGAAAGGCAAAACTCAGGCTTTCAGCTGTTCCGCTAACAAAAAACGACTAACAAGAGTGAAACCAAGCAAGAGAAACGTAAAGCTAGGAATGTAACTAAAAGCAAAGGCTTAAAATGCTGACGTCTGTAGTGTCTTCAACAAAGAGTGGCACCTTTAGAGGAAAGACGAGACAAACGAGAGCAGCTCTGGGTTTTGAAAGGCAGAAACTGCGCAGAGGTAAACGCATTAGAAAACTAGCGGGGTGGTTTCTCTCTTGCTTGCAGAGTAGTGGGTGTTTAGGGTCACACCTGGCAGTGCGCCGGGGCCATTCCTCGTTCTGTGCTCAGGAGCAACCTTGGGTGGTGCTCAGGGGACAAGTGGTGGTGCTAAAGATCAGGCTCAACTTAGCCTCACGCAAGGCAGCACCCCTGAGCGTCACTCCTGCCCCATGAGCTGCTGCTTCACTAAGAATCTCCGGGAGAATTTACAACCTGACTCGAGGTGAAAGGGGAAAGGTAGAACTGTTTCAGTGTTTGCTGCTTCTAACCATGTTTGAAATACTTTGCCTGGATTTGGGTTCTTGTTTTCGTTTGGGGACCCCACCTAGAGGTGTTCAGGGGCTCTTTACAGCTCAGTGCGGGGTCACTCCCAGTGTGCCTGGTGGGCATGCCAGGGTCCGACCCAGGCTCCCACTGCAAGGCCTTTGTTCCAGCCCATTCAGCTCCCTCTGTCCCCTTCCCATCAGTTTTATACAAATAGGAATATTTGGGGGTAACATTCTGTTTTCCTGTTGGGGGAGACGGGGAGGTAAATGGTGGGAAGATGGAGGGCTGAGTAGAGATGCGGAAGGAAGGATGAAAGAACAGAGATGTGAAGGTAGAGAACAAAAATGTCTGAATTGAAGGACGGGGAGATGGTTGGGGGATGGGGCCATGGTTGTAATGGAGCGATGGTTGAGGGATGGGGTGATGGTTGGGGGTGGGAGATGGTTTGGGGATGGGAGGATGTTTGGGGGATGGAGGATGTTTGAGGGATGGTTGATGGTGGGGGTGGGATGATACTTGGGGGATGGGATGATGGATGGTCAAGGTTGGGAATGGGGATGGGGGATGGTCAGGTATAAAAAACTAAAGCTCACTGAGGGGAGTGTGCACTCCCAGGCTCTTTCGGTGCCTCTGTCTCACTGCCCGCGATGGTGCTCTGGAACCACCGTGTGTGGCTGTTGGTCAAGGGCAGGCAAGGGAAGGAAGAAGGCCAAACTGGTTGCTTCATCAGTTTATTTCGTTCTCTTTCTCTGCTTCTCTCCCGGTTCTAGATATCTCTCTGAATCTTCCTCAATCCCCTCTTTCTGTCTCTCCTGTCTTCTAATCTCTCTATTGTCTCCTTCGCTTCTGTGTCTTCCCGTGCATCTTCTGTGTCTTCTCTTGTGTCGTCTTCTTCTGTCTCTTCTGTCTCTTCTGTCTTCCTCTGTCTCCTCTGTCTTCTTCTGTCTCTCCTGTCTTCTTCCTCTGTCTCCTCTGTCTTCTTCCTCTGTCTCCTGTTGTCTTCTTCTGTCTCCCCTCAGTGCCTCACAGTCTTAGTTTATATAGCAAATTACATAGGGTGGTGACACAAAGGTGGGTTGAACATTAATAAATCAATAAAGAGGGGTAAAACCATTTCTCGAGGAGATTAACGAAACCTCATGTAAGGAAATCTTATCTAAGGAGATCCACTCAAGGGTGGGGGTCCAAACATGGGTGTATCAGGGTGTGAGCTAATACTCTGCTGAAAAAGTTATAGCAAATCTACTTCTAATATTTCTAGCAATGTCATTCTGCATGAGCACAGTAAGAGATATAAAGTTTGGTTTTTCCTGAGGACATCTCACTATAGATTCCAGATCACAGTCCTCAGGTCAGGTTAGTCTTCCTAACCCCAGCAGGGTCCTCGTCTCATCGTTACCTTTGGATCATGACAGCATTTGTCCATGACCATGCTCTCAACTTAGAGTTGAGTACTGTGGCACTTTGGCCTGGCCCATTTTGATGCCAGGGTAGCTGACAGCTTGCCCTGGGTCCATACCGTCCCTCGTCAGGACCCTGCTTTTGGAGTGCTGGAATTAAGGGCAACTGAGTCGAGAAAGCAGATGCCCAGGGGTAAATATTATTGGAGTCAATCAACTGCCAAGTTACAAGCATCATATTAACTGTCTTCCTGTGTCCATACAGAGAGGCCATTGCTTTAAGGTAAACTATGCAAAAGACACTAAGTTACAGTACAAGTTCAGAGTCCTTAGAAGGATCTGATCTTCCAAGATAACAGAATCTGATTACGGAAAAGGTGATTAACTGGTTGGGAAAGAGGGTGCAGAGAAGAGTTTACAGATGAAGGAATGGGAGTGTCTTCGGGAGAGTCTAAACTAAAGCTCCCTGTGGTAAGGCTAAAAGGACAAACCCCATGTTCTCCTACAGTCAGGGACTGGTCGGTGGTGTTGAGACAATGGTTGGGGGAGGGCGGACTGGAGAGGACGTCTGATGGACAGATCAGGGAGGGATGGTTGAATAGATGAAGGAATGGGAGGATGGGGGTGGACGGGAGGGTGGACGGAGGTGGCTAACAGGAGGGATGACGCATGGGCAGATGCGTCAATCTGCGGAAGGGCAGGCGGGATTCCTAAAGGAGAGGCCGCGGACACTCGGTGCTGCCCACTCGCCCTGTCTCGCTTGCCCTCCCACAGGCCATGGGCTGGGCCATCACCCTGCTGCTCATCACCCTGGCCTTCCTGGCGCACTGCCTGCGGCCCTGCTTCGACCAGACGCTCTTCCTGCAGCACCGCTACTGGAGCAACTACGTGGACCTGGAGCAGAAGCTCTTCGACGAGACGTGCTGCGAGCATGCGCGGGACTTGGCGCACCGCTGCGTGCTGCACTTCTTCCAGAGCGTGCAGAGCGAGATGCGGGCGCGGGGCCTGCGCCGGCCCGCTGCCCACCCGGCGGCCCAGCCCCCGGCCCTGCCCGAGCCCCCCGACGGCCCGGCGCACCTGCGCGCAGTCTCCAGCCGCGAGCAAGTGGACCACCTCCTGAGCACCTGGTGCTCCAGCAAACCGCCCCTCGGCATTGTGGGCCCCTCGGCACTCTTGGGGGGGGTGGCCTCAGCCACCGCGCCCCCCCGGCGGCCCCTGACCCCCGCCAGCCCAAACACACACAAGTGTAGAGACCCCGTCACCTGAAGCCACGTGAAAGGAGCAGCGAGCTGGCTAACGGGGGGTACCCCAGGGCCCCTTAGCCCCCCCAGAGCTCAGATCCCCACTTTCTCTACTGGGGGCATGCCAAGGCCAGCCCGCTGCCCCGCAAGAGCTGACACCCCAGTCACGTTTCTGGGCGTGATCTCGTCTACACTAAGGCGCTGCCCTCTGGGCTGTGTGGGTTCAGCTCCTCCCAGCCGCTGCTGGGAAAGCAAGTCCCGGGCTGGGGCTGAGTGGGGCCTCCCACCCCCCTCGCCCCTGCAAACCCTGGTGCTGTGTTCATGGGGGGACAAACAGAGGAGCAAGAGTCTGAGTAGAGGGCTGGAGCGGTTGGCATTTGCCTTGCACGTGGTCAACCCGGGTTTGATTCCCAGCATCCCATATCGTCCCCTGAGCACCGCCAGGAGTAATTCCTGAGTGCAGAGCCAGGAGTAACCCCTGTACATCGCCGGGTGTGACTCAAAAAGAAAAAAAAAAGAGTCTGAGTAGACTGAGTTGATCAGCCTTGGGTTCTGGGTCGGTGGGGCCAGTTTTTCATGTGTCATAATTATAGTAAAATTGACACTGGCACACGCGTCCATGATGCTCGTGTGTATGGGGCGCCAGGCTGAGTCCTTCTGAGTCCTGACGCATTTCAGAACTGTGGGTTTCTCAGATATGGGTCCTGGTGAGGAACACTCCCTCCGAACACCCTCAGGGGCGCCTCTCCGGCAGCCAGCCTCTGTGGGTGCCATGGGGGGGGGGGTGGCGCCAGCTCCGTGGCTGCCCCGCCTTCGAGCTGAGTCTTCTGATGGGCTCCAGGTTTCGTTTTATTTTTTAAAATTTTTTTATTGAATCACCATGTGAAAAGTTACAAAGCTTTCAGGCTTAAGTCTCAGTCATGCAATGATGAAACGCCTGGCCCTTCACCAGTGCCCATGTTCCACCACCAAGAACCCCAGTATGCCTCCCACCCCACCCCCAACCCCTGCCTCTGTGGCTGATGATTTTCACTTTACTTTCTCTTTGATTACATTCAGTATGTCAGCAAAAACTCACTATTATTATTTGGAATTTCCCCCCAATAATCAGACCTGCCCAAAAGGCATCATTTGATAGTTTGTTTTCCGTTGCTGAGAATAAAGAGCATATGAGGTTTTGGATTTCTGGTATTTTAGTAATTAAGTCCAGAGAAATTTCTGCCAGAAGTCACATCATTGCAAGTTTGTACCTCTGTTTCGTGGGCCTTATAAGATGGCAGTCGCCACCCCCGCCGCCGGGGAAAGGAAAGGCCAAGAGAGAAAAACCTTTCCCCTCCCGGGGCAGCATGGGGCCGTAGTTTAGTTCACAGTCTAGAGGCATTTCTGCAAGAAGCCGCTGGGTGCTGAAAGTAGTTAGTTAGCCTCTGGATCATGGGCGTTCAGCAACAGAGTCACATCTGGGCGGAGAGCAGACCCCAGACCCACCCTGGCATTGCATGGTTCACGTTCCCCGAGCACCACCAGGAGGAATACCAGAGCAGAAACAGGACTAGTCCTCAAGCACTATCGGTGTGGCCCCCAAATCAGGGGGAAAAAAATTTGTTCTGGGGACTCCGGGGAGGGTTGATTTGAATTTGAAAAAGTTTTGAAAAAAGGAGAGAGGGTTTTTTGTTTATTTGTTTTTAATAGCGGTTTTTGGGTTTGGTTTTGTTTTTTTGTTTTTTGTTTCTGGGTCACACCTGGTGAGGCACAGGGGTTACTCCTGGCTCTGCACTCAGGAATTACTCCTGGTGGTGCTCGGGGGACTATATGGGATGCTGGGAATCAAATACAGCTCGGCCGTGTACAAGGCAAATGCCCTACCTGCTGTGCTATCGCTCCAGCCCCCTTAATAGTGTTTTAAGTTTTGTTTTGGACCACTCTTAGCAGTGCTCAGGACCTGCTCCCAGCTCAGTGTTCCGGGCTTGTTCCCAGGGGCATCAGAGATCACACCTGGGGCTTCTCTGCGCTGTCTTCCCTTGAGTTATCTCCCCGGCCCAGTCATTTCTTAACATGTCCCCATCTATTTTGGTTGAGGATGTTGGACTTGGGGTTTTTTTGGAGGTTGATTGTTTGTTTTTGGTGGTGGGAAGGGTTTGGGTTTTGGGCCATACCCGGCTATACTCAGAGGTTACTCCTGGCCCTGCACTCAGGAATAACTCCTGGCAGTGCTCAGGGGGACCATATGGGATGCTGGGAATCGAACCCGGGTCGGCTGCATGCAAAGCAAACGCCCTCCCCGCTGGACTATCTCTCCAAGTTGGGGGTGTTGTTGCGATGCCTGGGGACCCCTCCGCTTGGCCGTGGTCCTGCACCCTGTTCACCAGAGGCGTGAGAACATGAGCTCCCTGGGGTTTGCACACCTCGTGGCGGCCACACACTCCAGTGGCAGAGCTGGAGGCGCTTGTGTGCGCTGTGCCGAGACGGCCCCCAGGGCTGTGTCCTCGGGGAGCCCACACCATAGAGCGGCCGCCTCTGGGGCCCGTGCCGGGGCCTGAACTCAAGGCCTCACACCCGCAGTCCTCCCACTGAGCTCGTCCCGGGTCCGGGACAGAGTTTGGGCAAGTGGAGAGAGACGGAGGGGAGGGGGCAGGGCCAGTCGACCACAGGCACGGAGGGGACAGGCCACCGAGGGGCAGCACAGATTCCCATTGTGCGCCCAGAGGACTGCCGGCCCGCCTGGGTGGGGGGCCCTCACTGCCCCTCACAGCTGAGAGGGGAGCCAGGTCAGACAGGAGGGTGCAGGCCCACCGGACACCAGTGCAAGGTCCTGCCCCGGGGCTGAGGTGCCACTCCAGCACCCACGGAAAGAGCACAGAGCTCTGTGACAGCAGACCCCCTGCCCTGGACAGCTAAGGCATCCCACCCTCTGCACACCCCAAAGGACATGCTAGAACCCCGGGTCTCTCGGCCCTCATCCCTCCGTCCAGCTCTACTGCCCAGTCCATGAGGGGAACCAAGTCACTGTACCTGCGAGTGAGGGACAGCAGTGACCCGGGCAGCCACACAGAGAGAGGCGCCCCCATCCTGGGCAGAGTCCCGATGCTCAGACAGGAAGTGCGGGCCCCCCAGATATAAGGAAGTGGCTGCAGGAAGCCCCAGGAGAGAATGGATTTGTGGGGGAAGTGGGAGGCCTAGAGGGGACGTGGGGAGGGGAGCCAAGTCCATGGGTGGCTCAGGAACCCCGAGGCGCCGTCCAGAGCTGGGGCCAAGAGGGTTTGTTCCCACTTTCGGCCATTTGCCCTTCCTGCACGCATGTGCTCCTGGCCGTGGCTGGAGTGGAGGTGCGAGCTGACCCGATGGTGGGCACCAGAGAAAGAGCAGGGGATGCTGCGAGAGGGGGCGTGGCTTCAGCGAGAAGGGGGCGTGGCTTCAGCCCTTGTCCCACTGTGCCTGCACCAGAGGCTGGAGTGGTAGGGGGTGTGGGGGATATTAGGGACATTGCTGCGTGGTGCCCCTGTAACCCCCCCCCCAGTTGTCCAGAGAACAGAGGGCAGCCACGGGTCCTGCTGAGGCAAAGGTTCACGCAGCCTGGCAGCCCATCTTGCTGATGACCGCTACCTCTGCCACCATGAGGCTCCGGGGGTGCGCCCACAGCTGCAGGTGGGCCGCCCGCCAGGCTCCCCTAGGCAAATAGGGCAATTCCCTGCAGGTCTGGCCGCTCCCCGGGCCCCCTTTGCATACTGCTTTTCCTGCCTTGCTTGACTTCTGGGAGATGGGGGGTGTGGGGAGGGGTGTTTGGGGGTCCAGCACCCAGGTGACCGTGTGGGTCCCTATTTTCTGCCCACATGCAGCAGGGCCTCGGGGACACTGGAGAGGACAGAGTCAGGCAAGACCCCCTGGAGAAGGGGGAAGGGGGCCCCGAATCCTCCTGATCCCCAGAACCAGACCTTGTGACTCTTACCTGCAACAGCAGCTCTCCACTTTTATGATTTGATTAAGGCCCTGGCAGTGGGGAGTCACTCCTGGCTGTTCCTGGGGGACCCCCAGGAACCTCAAGTGTCCTAAAGAGAACCTTGAGGGCTCTGGAGAGCTCGCTCAGGGGTTAAGGCACTTAGTCACCTTGCATGCAACTGACCCGTTTTGTCCCCTGCGCCAGCTGTGGTGCCCCAAGCATGGCAGGGGTCGCTCCTGAACACAGAGCCGGGAAGAGCCCCAGAGCACCACCAGGTATGGTTTCCCCCAAAGCACATGCAAAGGCAGGTGGGAGGCAGACTCAGAGCTGTGGCACTGGAGCAGAGGCTGGAGCAGAGCAGAGCCTCGGGCCAGAGCCGGGGTCCTCTGGAGGCTGGCCAGGCACATGGGTGCCCTGCTCAGGCCCCAGAGGGTCAACCCCCAACTCCCTGATCTTCAGGCCCCCATCAGACCATCCCCCACACCCCACAGAACAATGCGGAGGGCATTCTGGGGGGGAAGAAAAGTTCTTCTGCTATTCAGTGTGAAGCCCAAGTCAGTGAGACACTTGAAGCTATTCTTTACCACTGATTCAAGATTTACAACAGCCTGAAGGGTTGGAGCGGAGTGATAGTAGAGTGAGTAGGACACTTGCCTGCCACATGGCAGATCTGGGTCTGGTCCTGGCACCGTTATGATCCCCTGCACCAGATATGGTGCCCCAGGCACTGCCAGGAGGGATTCCTGAGTGCAGAGCCAGGAGTAAGCCCTGAGCATCACTGGGTGTGCGCCCCCTCACCACAAGAAAGAAAGAAGGAAAGAAAGAATGAAAGAAAGAAAGAAAGAAAGAAAGAAAGAAAGAAAGAAAGAAAGAAAGAAAGAAAGAAAGAAAGAAAGAGAGAGAGAAAGAGAGAAAGAGAGAAAGAAAGAGAGAAAGAGAAAGAGAGAAAGAGAGAAAGAGAGAAGGAAGGAAGGAAGGAAGGAAGGAAGGAAGGAAGGAAGGAAGGAAGGAAGGAAGGAAGGAAGGAAGGAAGGAAGGAAGGAAGGAAGGAAGGAAGGAAAACAACAGCATGAAGGATAACAGGCAGGTGTGATAGACTCAGAAGCAGAACTCAGGACTCGCTGGTATGAAGCCTGGAGTTCAAACCCCAGCAACACACACACACACACACACACACACACACACAGAGTTCTAGGGCTCCCCCTTTTCATTCAATAACTGTAATAAAGTCCTTGGGAACCTGAGAATAATGCAATCCAACAACTTGTATTATTTTACTTTATTGATTTGTGTGTGTCTGTGTGTGTGTGGGGGTGATCAGGGACAGTGCTCAGGAGCTATTCCCAGCTGCTCAGGAGTGCTCCCTGGTAGTGCTTAGCAGACCATGTTGGGTGACAGTGATTGAACCTGGGTCAACCAGATGCAGAGCAAGTGTCTAACCCCTGTACCATCTCCCTGGCCCTGTTGCTATTATTGACAAATAATGCTGACATTAGAATTCGCAGCAAACGTCTCTGAGGCCTGTGCTGGCGCCCTTAGCCCAGGTGGGTGTCTCTGTGTCCAGCTTCCTCCTGAGCACTGCCCCCTCCCCGAGTGCCAGCTTCCCCCTGTGGTTCAGTCCCGTGTCAGTCCAAGGCGGCCATCCCTGTGGCAGGATCCTTCTCCCCCTCTCCTGGGGAGCCCCCAACAAAGTCCTCCAGCAGTCACCAGCCTTAGGACCCCGGAGCCTTCGGTCTGTTGCAGCCAAGGGGGACAATAGTCCTCCCAGCCCCGCCCCGAGCTTTCCACCCTGACCAGGACAGGAGAGAAAGAGCAGAACCGCTCCCTGCCCCGCTCCTGCGCCCTGCTCCCACCTAGCCCGGTCCAAACCCGTTTCTCCACCTCCCGCCTTGTGTATCTCTCCCCGAGTCCGTCACCCCTCTCAAATGGGACAACGGCACTGTCCACAGTGACGCCCAGCAAGGGCTGGCGCTGGCCTAACACGGGCACCCAGCCCCTTACTAATTCCTCAGCAGCACAGACTCGACCCCAAGGTGGGCACGAGCCCGAAACACACACTGCAAGTCCCCACACAGCCCCACGTGGGAGGCTCCGACCAGGACCTCGTCTGTGATCTCATCCGGGATCTCATCTGGGATCTCATCTGGGATCTCGCCTGGGATCCTGTCCAGGGCGGCCCAGATAGGCAGATCTGACCTGCTCTTCAGGCATGCTGGCCCTCCACCCCCAGCCCCGCAGCCCTTTCTGCTCTCCCCTCTTTGATCTGCCCTTCTCCCCAACCCGGGTCCTGGTCTGCGTCTGTAGAGACGCCGAGGCCCAGAGTCCAGGCCTGGAACCCCACGGGCCCACCGAGTTAGCTTTTGGTCAGGGGCCCTGGAGGCGAGAGGTGGAACCAGCAAGGCTGTGTGGGCACAAGGCTCCTCCCAGGTGCGAGTCCTCTGACGCGAGTGTGGGCTTTTCCTCTGTCATGTCTCTGTCTGTCTCAGCCTCCACCTCGATCCTTACTCTGCTCAGGGCCACCACCGTGACCACCACTATTACCTTCTCCACGTCTCCGTCCCCGTCACCACCTTCCCTACCGCCAAGGGGACCATCCCCACTACCTCCAGGTCCATCTCCATCACCTCGAGCTCCATCCCCATCACCTCCAGCTCCATCCCTACCACCTCCTGCTCCATCCCCATCACCTCCAACTCATCCCCATCACCTCCAGCTCCTTCCCCACCACCTCTAGCTCTATCCCCACCACATCCAGCTCTATCCCATCAACTTCAGCTCCATCCCATCACCTCCAGCTCCATCCCATCACCTCCAGCTCCATCCCCATCACCTCCAGCTCCATCCCCATCACCTCCAGATCCATCTTCACCACTTCCAGCTCCATCCCCACCTAAAACTCCATCCCCATCACCTCCAGGTCCATCTCCATCACCTTCAGCTCCATCCCATCACCTCCAGCTCCATCCCCACCTCCAGCTCGGTCCCCATCACCTCCAGCTCCATCCTCACCTCCAGCTCCATCCCCATTACCTCCAACTTCATCCCCAGCAGCAACAGCATCATCCCACCACACCAGCAGCCCCACCATCACCTCCATCCCCGCGGTCCTCACAATCCTCCCACCATCAGTCCCACCCGTACCCCCATCACCACTCCCAGCCCAGCCACCATCCCAGTCAGCACCCCACCAGCACACCACCACTGTGTGACCTCGCAGGAGCCTCTGAGACCCAGGGGACGGACAGCAGAGCAGGCTGCTTCCCCTGTGCCGAGCCTGTCCTTCCATACCCGCCCCTGCCACCCCCCCTCCCCGAACTGCTCCCCACCAGGTGTGGTCTGGGGATTCCTGGCCGGAGGCAGCTGCAGAAGGAGGGAAAGAAGCTGGAGGCTGGAACAGGGAGGGCCACGCCCTGTGCACCCCCCGCCCCAGCACCTGCCCGCCAGAGTCTCACAGACACTCGAGCACAGGCCCCGAGCTGCCCGTCCCCGCCATGCGGTCGGCGCCCAGGGGACTGAGCGGGCTGCTGGCAGGGGAGCACGATGGACAAGTTCCGAATGATCTTCCAGTTCCTGCAGTCCAATCAGGAGTCCTTCATGAACGGCATCTGCGGCATCCTGGCCCTGGCCAGCGCCCAGATGTACTCGGCCTTCGACTTCAACTGCCCCTGCCTGCCCGGCTACAACGCGGCCTACAGCGCGGGCATCCTGCTGGCCCCGCCGCTGGTGCTCTTCCTGCTGGGCCTGGTGCTCAACAACAACGTGTCCATGCTGGCCGAGGAGTGGAAGCGGCCGCCGGGCCGCCGCGCCAAGGACCCCGCTGTGCTGCGCTACATGTTCTGCTCCATGGCCCAGCGCGCCCTCATCGCGCCCGTCGTCTGGGTGGCCGTCACCCTGCTCGACGGCAAGTGCTTCCTCTGCGCCTTCTGCACCGCCGTGCCCGTGACCGCGCTGGGCAACGGCAGCCTGGCCCCCGGCCTGCCCGGCCCTGAGCTCGCCCGCCTGCTGGCGCGGGTGCCCTGCCCCGAGATCTACGACGGGGACTGGCTGCTGGCGCGTGAGGTGGCCGTGCGCTATTTGCGTTGCATCTCCCAGGTGAGGAGGCGCCGGGGCCGGGGTCCCCCTGGGCTCTGGAGGGCTCGGATGCCCCGCCGTGCCCAGTGCAGGGAGGGAGCCCCGGGGTCAAGGCCGTGAGCTTCCACATGCAGGGGACCTGAGTTGGAATTTCAACTCCGCCTGGTCTCCCCAAGCACTTCTGGGGGGAGCTGGGAACCCCCGGGCTGAGCAGCATCCCTGGGCCCAGAGCATCCAACGTTCAGGCCAGGTGGGCCAAGTGCTAATGAGAAAGGCTCCCGGGGTCCTGAGCATTGCATAGGACCCCCACAGAACATGGACATCTGTCCTATGTACGTCTGCAGGGCCTCCTCGGGCATCGTTTCCCACAGATGAAGCTCTGAGGGGCACAGGGGCTCATTTTCCCAGCTAAGGCTCTGTGTGTGTGTGTGTGTGTGTGTGTGTGTGTGTGTGTGTGTGCTTAGGGATCTCACGCATGCAAGGTAATTTTGTTTTAATTTTTGTTTTCTTTTTTTTTTTTTTACTTTTTCTTGGGGTCTCACCTGGCGATTGATGCACAGGGGCTACTCCTGGCTCTGCACTCAGGAATCACTCCTGGCGGTGTTCAGGGGACCATATGGGATGCTGGGAATCAAACCCAGGTCCTCTGCGTGCAAGGCAAACGCCCTACCCACTGTGCTATTGCTCCAGCTCCTTGTTTTCTTCTTCTTTCTTCCTTTTTCCTTCTTTTTTTTTTGTTTTGTTTGTTCGATTGTTTGTTTTGGGGCCACTCCTGACAATGCTCAGAAGTTACTCCTGACTCTGCACTCAGGGGTCACTCCTGGCGCTGTTCAGGTGTGCCGGGGATAGAACCTGGGCTGGCCATGTGCAAGGCAGGCGCCCTAGCTGCTGTGCTATCTCTCTGCCCAAGGTAACTTTTCTGCACCACTTGCCCAGCCCAGAGTCCAGCTTCTGAGAGCCAGGTGACTCCCCTGGGCTTGTGTCCCCCGGGACACGTGCCAGGCGGCTTCTGTCCAAGGCGTGCTGTCTGTCTGTCCTGGGCGCAGCTCAGCCCACTGCACATCCCAACTCTCGAGCCGGGGATTTGCATTCTTTCCTCTCCCGGGCCTGGTGGGGAGGCACTTGGGTGGCTGGGCTGTTTGGGTACATTTCCCTGGCAAATGCCCCCAGCTGGTGCCTCGCTGCGCTGCTTGGGGGGTGGGCACTGAGGGCCTGGGTGCCCCTCCAGGGAAGGACTAGATGAGGTGGCACCATCAGTGCAGGGGCGGGGGGCGGCGGGTTGAGAGGAAATCCGGGCTCAGCATCCTGTCAGTCTGGGCCCCCATTCCTTGCAGCCCCCCAGGAATGGGAGGACAGGAAGCTGGGGGTATCAGTGGAGGGGGCGAGGGGGGCGGACCTGGCTGCAGGAGCTAGGTGTTTGCACGATGAGAGGCAGGGCCAGGCACCCCTCTCTCTCCTGTGGTGCTGCATCAGCACCCAGACAGCCCGCGTGAATCCCACAGTCTGAGGGTGCACGCCAAACTCTGCTTTCCGAGAAAACTCTGCTTTCCGAAGAAGCCAGCACTTCCTCTCCCACATGGTCCCCTGGGCAGCCTCACTGACCTCCTGGCCTTTGACCCAGACAGCCCCGCTGAACAGTGCCTGGAAGGCTGCCTGGACCCTCACACATTGCAGTGAGTTGCCTTCCAAATTCCATCTGAGGGGGTGGGGACGACTGCACAGCAGGCTGGACACTTGTCTTGCTCACAGCTGACCCAGGCTCAATCCCCAACTCCCCACGTTGTCCCCGGAGCCTGCCAGGAGTGATCCCTGAGTGCAGAATCAGGAGCAAGCCCTGAGCACCGCCGGGTGTGACCCAAAGACATGAAAACAAATTCGACTTGACATGAGTGGGCTTCATCTGAACTCTAGAAATTTTCTTTCTTTTTTTTTTAAATTCAATTTCATTTAATTTTATATTTAAATTATTTGTAATGAATCACTGTGAGATGCAGTTGCAGATTTACAAACTTCCATGTGAACTCCTGAAATGTTTACATACAAATCAAATTCCCAGCTGATAAGAAAATGTGGGTCTGTTCGGGCCCGCCCAGTGCCCTTGGCCCAGGGGGCCATGTCTGCACAGACCAGGGGCGGGGGTGGCCCAGAGCCAGGCCCGGTGACTGTGCCCTCCCGCAGGCCCTGGGCTGGTCCTTCGTGCTGGTGACCACGCTGCTGGCCTTCGCCGCGCGCTCCGTGCGGCCCTGTGAGCCCGGCCGGGGCGGGGGAAGAGCCGGGCATGGGAGTGCAGGCTCCCCAGACCCCCTGGCGTGGGCATTGGGGGGCCCCCATGTCCCTGAAAGGACCTGTCCAGGCCCCCACGGAGGAGGCTTCTGGGGCCGGGCCACTGGGGCCAGGAGCGGCCATCACTGGCACCCCGTTGCTCATCCATTTGTGCGAGCGGGCACCAGTGACTCTCACTGTGAGACTGACTGTTACTGCCAGCAGCAGTATCGGCAGGAAAGGCCCAGACGCGGCTGAGAGGACACAGTGTGCACTGCCCGGCTCCCAGACCCTAACTCCCGGCTGTCCATCTCACAGACCTGCTGGCCGCAGCGTCCACACCACCCCAGTGTCGGGGGGCCCCTTTCCCTCGGCTCTGACTCAGGCAGCTGGGGGTGTATCTGGCAGCAGGAACCCCGCGCTCTGCTGCGCCTCGGAGGGAAGCTGCTGGCCCTCAGCAGCCCCGTTGGACCGACTCAGAGCCCCGCCTGGGTGACAGGTGGTGAGACAAGGTGCCCAATCCAAGGCACTCGGGAGAAGCCAAAGTGTGCCCCAGGGAGGCACGCCGGGCCCCAGCTCCAGACCCAGAGAGCCTTCGCCCCAGGGCCCCTGACCCTGACCTCCTGTCCCGTCCAGGCCGGAGGCCGCATGCTCTTGTCTCGGTGTCGCCCGGTGGCAGTCAGGCTGTGTCCCGGCACCCAGCAACACCTGTGCTGGTCCCCATGTGTCATGAGGGTACTCTGGGGTTTGAGGGGTGCAGGTCCTGCCCTCATAACAGCTCAAGCACCGTTGGGGGTGGTCAGAGTTAAATTACAAATAGGGCGCACATTCAGACCACTCATGGGGGTTCTTTCGAAGCCCCCCTAACACCCCCACTCCTCGTATCTGGGCCCAGGACTAGGCCCCATAGACAGAGAAGCTGCGGGCCGGGAGATAGTAGGTCAGGTAGGACACTTGCCCTCCACACTGTCAATCCGGGTTAAAGCCCTGGCACCACGGAGTCTACTCTGAGTCCTGCCAGGGGTGATCCCTAAGCACAGCCTGGTGTGACCCCAAAACCAAACAAACAAAAGAATCAGAAGTGAAATATGCCCCTTTCCTCAAGATCCCTCGGGGGAAAGGGGGCTCTGGCTCAGAGGCCCTGAGTTGGGGGGTGTGTGGAGGGCGGTTGCCAAAGGTAGCTCCAGTGCCAGGATGAGCCGATAGATTCAGCGCAGGCTCCGTGGCTTCAAACCGTGTCCCCAGGATATTTCCTGAGCCTCAGTTTCCCCTCCGGTCAGAGCACCGAGGGCACTCCCCTCTGAGGGGCACCATTCACTCCTCTCCCCTCACCTACGGGGAGGACCCAGGAGCTCAAGCTCATAAGGAGGAAATGCAAGGAGAAGAAGGGCCTCCCCCACCCCTTCCAATGTCCTCGAACCCCAGTCTCGCTCATCAATGAACCCGAGTCGCTCTGTGGCAGCATTTTGGTTGTCTTTTGGTGTGTTGGGGTCGAACCCGGAACCCCATACATGCAGGTTAGTTTGATGGTGCCCATGCTTCCATCTGTGTCCCCGCCCCCATCCCACCTTTTCCCATCTGAGACCCACAACTCCCTCCCTTAATAACTCGGAAAAGGGGGATCCTTATTAGCTGATGTGGGGTGGGAAGGAGTGAGGAGGGCTCTGCCAGGAGGGGGGCTTGAGGCCCTGCTCAGGGGAGGGTTCAGAAGACTGAGGAAGCAGTTTAGAGGCCGGAGAACAGGCTTGACCAGTGGGGGACCAGGGGCCCATCCCAGCACCCCGTCTCCCGAGCTCGAGCTGGAGCATGTCCTGGAACACTGTACTGGGGTCACCCTTAGAGCCCAGAAATAAGAATCAAAGCACAGAAAGACCAGGAGCGGGTACCAGGAGACCCTGGGCTCGATCCCTGGCAGCGCCTACACTCCCACTCAAAGAGACAAGCAAAGAGAAGTCGGGACCCTGTTGGTGTGTGGGAAGGGGTGGGCCAAGGAGACCCCAGGGGAAAAAGCCATCCTCGTGGAATTGGGGCCACGAAGTACGGATGGGCACATGGCGTCAGAGAGAGCCGAGACCAAGCCCCAGAGCCCCAAGACTTGCAGAGATGGACGAGCTCCCCTGACGCGTCTCTGGAAGTGGGGACTAAAGGTCTGCTCTGCCCCTCAGCATCATGCCGAAGAGGAAGGAGAAAGAATCTGAAGGGTGTTGGTAGGATCTTAAAAATAAACAGCAGGTTTGGGTTAGGGCGTTTGCCTTGCACGTGGCCAACCCGGGTTCGATTCCCAGCATCCCATATGGTCCCCCGAGCACTGCCAGGAGTTATTTCTGAATGCATAGCCAGAACTAACCCCTGAGTAACCCCTGATCATTGCCGGGTATGACCCAAAAAGTAAAAAACAAACAAATAAAAATGATTTTGCTTTTTTTTTTCTTAGTTATGAGACCTGATCACACCTAGTTCTGCTAAAGCCTTACTCCTGGCTCTGTGCTCAGAGCTGCCTTCTGCTGAGGCTCAGGGAACTCTATATGATGCCAGGGGTTGGGCCCCTCAGTGCCCCTGTGCAAGACAAGTGCCCACCTGCTGTATTATCTCATGGGTCCCTCCACCTGAAGTCTGAAGCCATATCAGAGTTAGCTGGAACAGGGGTGCGACCTGCTGGGAATATGAGTCAGGCAGGGCAGGAGGGGGAGAGGTGATCCCTCCCTCCCCAGCCGGGGCAGCTCTGAACCTTGGGGGGAGCCTCTCAGGGTGGCTGGGCCTGGCCCTGACCTGCTGAGATCTTACAGTGCAATCTGCAGAGTCCCCCTCTCTCTTATCTGCAATGAACTATTGTGAACTACTTTATGACAATTAAATATATAAAAATAGTAAAATCAATCAATCAATCAATCAACCAATCAATAAGCAGTGGCTGGAAAGATAGTATAGCGGGCAGGGCTCTTACCTTAGCATGTGGCTGACCTGGGTTTGACACTCTGAATCACATATGCCAGGGGTGATCCCTGAGTTCAAAAAAAGGCAAGGAGTCAGCTGCGTGTGGGCGAAAAAACAAAAAACAACACCCTGCTCCAACTTCTTTCACTGACACCCTCAGAGCTCAGGGTCCCCACATGCTGAAGTTCCCATCTAAGCACTCCTGAGATCTGGGCTCTACTTTTGGCTTGGTTACTTCGAGGGGGGAAGAGGCTGCACCAGTGGTGCTCAGGGGTGACTCTGGGAGATGCTTCTGGAATCCTGCAAGGTGAGAAGCTCTGAGGACCAGACCCCAGGACTCCTGCAGAACCTGCCCCCAGTTCATCCAGAAATCACGTCTCCCAGACCCTTAGGTGCTGGTTTATGTTTGTTTTCCCTCCACCTAAGATTTTGCTTTTTGGAGGCTGGAGCAATTACACGGTGGGTAGGGCGTTTGCCTTGCGCTCGACTGACCCGGGTTCAATTCCCAGCATCAGATATTGTCTCCTGAGCACTGTCAGGAGTGATTCCTGAATGCAGAGCCAAGAGTAACCCCTGAATATCCCCTGATCATTGCTTTGTATGACGCAAAAAGTAAAAAACAAACGAACAATAAAAGATTTTGCTTTTTTTTTTCTTAGTTATGAGACCTGATCACACCCAGTTCTGCTAAAGACTTACTCCTGGCTCTGTGCTCAGTGCTGACTTCTGCTGAGGCTCAGGGAACTCTATATGATGCCAGCGGTTTGGGCCCCTCAGTGCCCCTGTGCAAGACAAGTGCCCACCTGCTATATTATCTATTGGGTGCTTACACCTGAGCTCTAAAGCAACCCCAGAGTTAGCTGGAACAGGGGTGCGACCTGCTGGGAAGATGAGTCAGGCAGGGCAGGAGGGGGAGAGGTGATCCCTCCCTCCCCAGCCGGGGCAGCTCTGCACGGTGGGGGGAGCCTCTCAGGGTGGCTGGGTCTGGCCCTGACCTGCTGAGATCTGCAGGGAGGAGAGTCTCGCCGGCTGCTTTAGGGGCTGAGGCAGAGGCACCAGTCAGGTGGGGCCCTGCTCACCCGGACAGGACGCCCACCTCCACCCAGGCTGTTCCCTCCAGCCCCCGCCACACTCCCAAGGAAGGTGGTGGGGGAGGGCGAGACCGCCACCTACCTCAGGACCCTGGCTGTGAGCAGCTTCCCTTCCGGAAGGTGTTGGTGATACAGTTCCGTGTGCGACGGGCTGTGCTGGGTGACGTGTGGGTGCTGGGCCAAACCCACCACGGACGGCCCCAGGCTGACAGCAGAGAGACCCGAGGCCATAAAGACAGTAGTCCTGACCCAGCCCAGGGCCCCCACCTGCCCAGGGACCCCAACTGGGACAAGGACCTGAGGAGCTTTCATTCCTGGGGCCCAGCAGGGTAATGAGGCCTTGGCAGGCTGGAAAGACTGAGGGAACACAACCAAGATGCGGCCTGCTGGGAAGATGAGTCAGGCAGGGCAGGAGGGGGAGAGGTGATCCCTCCCTCCCCAGCCGGGCACCTCTGCACCGTGGGGGGAGCCTCTCAGGGTGGCTGGGCCTGGCCCTGACCTGCTGAGATCTTACAGTGTAATCTGCAGAGTCCCCCCCACCACCCCTGCTCCCCACCCTCTCTCCTGCCAATTACCCAATTTGGGGCTGACATGCGCGTCATCAATCAGCTGAGCCTCATCTTTTCTGGAGCAAAACTTTCTGAAGCCACCCAGCTCGGGCACAGAAGCAAAGCAGGAAGGCGAAGGGTGTTGAGGGAGGCCTCCACACTCCGGGCCGCCTGTCCTAGAGCTCTCGGTAAGTAAGGCGCCTGCCCTGCGGTGTGTGACTTGAAGCAGAGCAGAGTCGGGCCGGTCTTCACTCCCACTCCTCCCGGTTTTGTTGGAGAAATCTGGGGATACCCCTCACTGGCCTGGGCCTCGCTCTCAGAAGAGGACCTGGTCCCTTCGCAGTGACCCACACCGGTGGCCAGGCCTCTGGAACCGTACTTGGGAACTTTGCACCCAGAGTCTGCACTCACGGGAGCCTTCAAGCCAAGAAGGGCTGAGGTGGAGCGAGGGGCCATGCGGGTACCAGCCCAGCATCCCCTCAACTCCTTTCTCTGGGAGAGAGACCAATTCACGCTCCCCCTGGGTGGGGGTCAGATCTCTCCCCTGCAGCAAGCGAGTTCAGCCCTGACCCATCGGGTAGTCTTGGCGGTAAGCAGACAGGGCACAGGTGTAGAGAGGGGTCCGCGTGGGGCACCTCTGGGCGATGCCCCACCTGTCTGCTCTCCCCACCCCACAACCTGAGGACTTCGGCTTTAGCTCACAGAGTTGGAGAGACAGATGTGGAGACAGGCCACACCCAGGCCCCTTCTCAGCTGTGTGGACGGTGCCAGGGGAGTGAACCCCAGAGAACCCTGTGTCCTGGGGCCCAGATTTCCTGTCGCTGGCAGGCTGGGGGGCCTGGGCTCAGGGTCCGGTGCTCAGGGCTGCCAAGTTGGAAAGAGAAATTGGGGGAGAGAAGGTTCCTTATGGCCTAAGGGTGAGCAAAAAGTAAGTTCAGCAGAGACTGGTGAGATGGAAAATTCACTTCACCCCACCACCCAAGGCTCCTGAGATGCTGCTCCAAAGTCCTGCCGGGCACCTCCATGTTTGCACTTTGCAGGGAAGGGCGCTGAACCCAGTCTTCACAGGGAAGAGGCCTGAGCTCTGCCTTGGGCCACATCCCCCACCCCAGGCTCCAGAACTTCCTGGGGGCATTTCCTGCTCTTCACAATGGGGAGCATGACCCCTTCGCCCACTCTGACAGTCACTCAGGAGCCCCGGCAGGAGAGAGATGTGGGGGCCATGGCCAGGCCTCTGCACTCCGTCCCTGGCCCTCCCGCCTCCCTGAGAGGACAGGGGCCCAGAGGAGATGCCCCAGTGGGCGGGAGCCCGGAGCCCACCTGAGGCCCCCAGGAGGGTGATGGTGCCCGGGACTCTCCCCAGCGCCACTCCACAGCACAGGGATACTTTCCACCATCGGGGGCGCAGGTCCCCTCCCACATCAGGACACTGGCCCAACAGACCACTGCCCGGACCCAACCCGCAGTCCGAAGGGAAGTGAGCGTCCTGTCGCTGCTGGCAGGCCACTGGGCCCTCCTCAGCCCCCAGGAAGAAGCTGGTGGAAGCCAGGAGGTCTGAGCATCCGAGGAGGAGGGCCCACAGCTCTGCCCCTGAGAGGCCACCCTGGGGCCACTGCCCCTTGTCCTCGAGTCTGGGGGCTGACAGCCCACTGAGGGGTCCCGGGGATGAGGAATGATGGCTGGGTAGGATGTGGGCCACCATCACTTCCCCCTTGTCAGCCTGACCCCACGGGCTGTCCCTGGGGGTTGGGTTCAGAGCAGCATTTTTCTCTCTCCTGCTGCCCTACAAGAGTTGCCCAGCTGCCACCGGAGTGACCAGCCCGGCCCTGCTGCAAGGTGCCTGCCAGGCCGCACTTACTTTTCGTGCAGCCCCTCAACAACCAAAGCAGGATCGAGAGCCGGTGCTTCAGGACCAAGAAATGCCCAGGCATCCTATATTCGATCGTGGGCCGCGCAGCCGTGGCCCCCCTCACCTGGTCTTTCATCTCCCTGCTGCGCGGGGACGCCTACATCTGCGCATTCAGCGAGTTTGTGGACCCGTCCTCGCTCACGGCTGAGAACGAGAGCTTCCCTCTCTCCCACGCCACGCAGATCCTGGCCAGGTTCCCTTGCGGGGAGAGCCCTGACAACCTGTCGGGCATCCGGGAGGAGGTGAGCCGCAGGCTCAAGTTTGAGTCTCAGGTAAGGCTGTGCTGAGGGATGCTCATCCCTTCCCTGGGAGGTGGTGGGGTGCTCAGTGCCCATCCAGATCCTGGGTTCCCGTAATAAGTGGCAACCATTAAGCAAGATTCTTAGTGTGGTAAGAATCATTTTCTCGGGGCTGGAACAATAGCACAGCGGGTAGGGCGTTTGCCATGCACACGGCCAACCCGGGTTCGAATCCCAGCATCCCATATGGTCCCCGAGCCCTGCCAGGAATAATTCCTGATTGCATGAGCCAGGAGTAACCCCTGTGCATCGACGGATGTGACCTGCCCCCCAAAAAAAGCAAACAGAATCGGGGCTGGAGAGATAGCACAGCGGGTACGGCGTTTGCCTTGCACGCGGCCAACCCGGGTTCAATTCCCAGCATTCCGTATGGTCCCCTGAGCACCACCTGTGTAATTCCTGAGTGCAGAGCCTGTGTATCGCCAGGTGTGACGCCAAAAAGAAAAAAAAAAGAATCATTTTCCCATTTCAAATAAGAGAGTTTTGTTCATTTTTGCAGTGCTGGGGGTGGAACCCAGACACACACATGCAAGGACATTGCTCCATTGCCAAGTCTTTTCCAGCCCCTCCAGATAAGAATTTTCATGTATTGGGTCTTGGTGAAACCCAGCAGACCCCATGAATGCTTTAAGCTTAACTCAAATTATTTAAGTTCGGGAAGGGGGAGAGAGGAAAAGGGAGGGAAACAGCCAGGGCTTCAAAGGGAACAGGAGCAGAGGGGAGAGAGCGGGCGATGCCCCAAGGTAAAAGCGGATTTACACACTCAGGCTGGGATGCGGCAAAGTTCCCCAAACTTCCCCGGCTTGAGGTTTTCCATGCAGATAAGAGTCTGTAGTGGGGGCCAGAGTGTTAGTACAGCGGTGAGGGTGCTGGCCTTGCACACGGCAGACCTGAATTGGGCATCCCATATGGTCCCCAGAGCACCGCGGGTGTGACCCAAAAAGCAAAAACGAAAACAGAAAAAATTAGTCTGTGGTTAGGGTCTTGTCAATGGCAGAGGTTGGGGGAGTCTTCTTGCAGCTCATCACAGCCCTAGTTCCTGCTGGCACCTCTCTCCTGGGCCACCACCTGTGCCAGCCTTGTCTCACGGGGCCTGTGTCTGCACCACAAAGGGGCCCTTTCCCAGGCCCTGGGCTCCGGTAGGGCTGGTGATGCTGCAGCTTGGAAGCAGCTCTCCAGCCTCTCATGCCCGCCCACAGTCTCCCCTGCACGCGGGCCCCAGTCGGGCAGTGAGAAGTGAGGCATCTGACCCCACCTGCCGACACGGACAGGTCTGTCTGTGGCAGAAACCGCTGCTTTAGATCCCATCTTGGTCCTATTGCCTCTGAGAAATTCATCTCCTGCTCCCTCCTACCTTCACCTTGGCTTTGCTCCGAGGCAGCAGAGGGATAAATAAATGAATGAATGAAGGGCAGAGTAAAGGAGGGTGCCTGGTGGAGCCTGAAGGGACAGAGAGGAGGCCGGGGAGTGACAAGGAGGCACTGACCTAGTGTGGGGACATGGCAAACGCCAGTTGTGGCTGGGGACAGTAGAGGGGCCAGGGTGCAAGCCTGGCATGTACCCAGCCCAATCTCATTCAATCTGAAACCACACGGTCCCTGAGCACAGCCAGGGACAGCCCTGGAGGCTCTGCAAGCATCACTGGGTGTGTCCCAGGCGTCACTGGGGAAACTTGGTCATCCCCTACCCTGCAGGGTTCGTGCAGCACCACATCCCTCAGACCTTAAGGCTAAACTGTGAGCCAGGTTAGCTGAAGTATCACAGTGACCCGGGTTCAACACACACACACACAAACACACACACAAATACACACACACACACACACACACACACACACACACACACACACATGAAGCTATAGTAGAGGGGAGCGTGAGCAGCCCAAGAGATGGGTGTGGAGACACAGGAATGGATTCCATTGCTCAGAGCTGTACAGCGCCAAATGGAGGGACACCCACCCCAGGAGTCTTTGAGACAAGCATGAGGTAATTTTCCTATAAGATAATGAGGGTGAGAAGGAAACAGGCATGTAGGGGCTCCCAGTAGGTCTCTGAAGGCTTCCCTGAGGTGGCATGGGACTGAGTCTCTCTGTCTGAGCCAGACTTGGAGGCTGAGATGTGGAAGGAGGCCCTGGGGTGGGGGGAGAGGAAGGCAGCAGGGGTCTGCAAAGTCTAAGCACAGAGCAGGTGCTAGAGTGACGGCAGAGGGATGGAATCCCGCTGGGAATGCTGGTTTCTCCTTCAAGGGCACAGTTTGCAGCCGGGCGATGCAGAGCTGTCTGGCTGGGGGTGCTGAGGGCCAACTCCACCCCAGCCACTTCGGACCCGCTCAGCTTTCCCTGACTGGCCCACTGTGTCTCAGCTATTAGGGTGACTGCTCATCTGCACAGTGGCCGTGGTGGTGTTCCTGATCAAGTGCCTCAAGGCCTGCTGCTCCAAGCTCGGCTACCACCAGGAGGACTACAGGGCCCAATACCTCGCCAACAAGGAGCAGCTCTTGCGACGCACAGCCGAGGCGCACTCGCTCGCACTGGCGGCCAACAACGTGAAGCAGTTCCTCGGCTTCGTGGCGTTCGACGAGAGGGAAAAGGAGCTGATGGCCAAGTTTCCAAAGCAAGGCACACAGTTGATTGTACCGTGGGAAAAAATCTCTGGCAGCTCCCAGTACCAGGAGTTGCTGGGAATCCCCCTCTACAGCCTCCTGCACAAGTGGGCCAACAGGCAGTTTCTCATCGACAAGGATTTCAATATGACCCTACTTCCCCACCCTCAGCCCCAACTTGCGGCCAGCCCAACCTCCGACCATTGAAGCACCACCCTTTCTCCCAAACCACCGGCTCTGGAGGAAGAATGAGGTTCAGCGGTATGGGGTGTGGAGGAGAGGGCAGCGGACCTGGCCGCCCCTGAAGGACAGGCCTGTGGGCCTGATGGAACACCTGCAGTATGGGGCAATGGCTCGCCAGGCTGAGCTCAGGCTTCGCAAGCAGGAGCCCTGGATGCAACCCCAGCCCCAAGTTTGCCCAAAGATCACCTGGGAGTGACTCCCGAGCACAGCCCCAAGAAGAACCCCGGTAGCCAAAAACCTCCAGAACCCAACTGCAGCCATGCTCAGGGCCCCTCTCCACACACTCGGACAAGCCTAACCCTAGTGGGAACTGGCAGGGAAACCCAGGTATGCGGGAACCCGTGACGAAGATCTCTAAGCGTGCTCCAATCGGAAATGGGACTCCTCCCCCAGCTCCCGAGTTTTCCAGTAGCTTGGCAGTGACACCCACAAACTGAACTGCCCCCGAACCCACCACGTGCCATGTAATCTCATCAATGGCCAAGATCCAGAGACTACAGACTAAAGCTCCTGGAAGAGAGAGTCGCCGAATTTCCTAATGTGGTACAAGACCTCTTATACTCTAACTCACTTATATACCAAAAGTAGCACATATTTGTTTGGTTTTAACATACTTGATTGTATTCTTTTATATTCGGACTTAAATGGCTCCAGAATGAAATACAACAAACTTCATACACACTCTTCTTGTGGTGGGAAGGTAACTCGGTGGTGGGATTGGTCTTTGAATATTACCTGCAATAAAATATTATGAACTAGTTTATGAAAATAAAATATCTAAAAATTGTAAAATAAATAAATAAATAAGCAAACACTGGCTGGAGAGATAGTACAGCGGGCAGGGCTCTAAGATTAGCGTGTGGCTGGCCGGGGTTTGACACCCTGGATCACATATGCCAGGGGTGACCCCTGAGCCAAAAAAAGGCAAGGAGTCAGCTGGGTGTGGGCAAAAAACCAAAAGATAACACCCTGCTCCAACTTCTTTCACTGACGCCCTCAGAGCTCAGGGTCCCACATGCTGAAGTTCCCCTCCCAGCACTCCTGAGATCTGGGCTCTACTTTTCCTTTGGTTTCTTTGAGGGGGGAAGAGGCTGCACCAGTGGTGCTCAGGGTTTACTTCTGGCTTGGTGCTCAGGGGTGGCTCCGGGAGATGCTTGTGGAATCCTGCAGGGTGAGCAGCACTGAGGACCGGACCCCAGGACTCCTGCAGAACCTGTGCTCCATCTCTTCCAGCCATCACACAGCTCCCAGGCCCCAGAGTGCTGGCTTTTGTTTGTTTTCCCTCCAACCTAGATATTTTTGTTTGTTTGTTTTTCATCTTCGGGTTTCACCTAGCATGGCCCAGGGCGTATCCTGGCTCTGTGTTCAGGGATGACTCCTGGCAGGTTGGCCCCATGCAAGACAAGTGTCCTAACCGCTGTACAGCCCCCTCCACCGAGGTCTGAAGCAGCACCCGAGTTAGCTGACCCGAGTTAGCTGACCTGAGAGTCACCCTGCAGGCAGCAGAGTCCCCAATCCCTCCCTCCTGCCCCCTGCTCCCAGCTCCTCCCCGCCCCTTGCCCTGCAGATTCCCACTGTGGGGGCTGACATCCTCTTTCCGGACTGAAACTTTCTGAAGTGATCAGGCTCCAGCACAGAAGCAAAGCAGGAAGGCGGAGGACAGCGCCTCCAGCCCCCACCCCAGCAAGCCTCTTGTCCAGGAGCCCAGAGAGGACAAAGCCGCACGCCTGAGGCCCACAGCTGCTCTGGGTAAGCAAGGCGCCAGCCCTGGGTGTGAGTTTCCCCCGGGCAGAGTGGGGCTGGTCCCCACTCCCGTCTCCCAGTCTCCCATCCCTCCTGTAGTTGTTGGCAGAGTCTGGGGGTGCCCCTCCCTGGCCCGGCTGTAGGCTCAGAAGGCGGCATGGTCACCCCCATCATGGCCAGAACTCTGGAGCCCTATTTGGGCACTTTGCACCCAGAGTCTGCGCTCTCGGGAACCTTAAAGCCAAGAAGGGCAGAGGCAGAGAGAGGGCTGGGCGCCTGCTCCCACGTCCCCACAAACTCCCTTCCTGGGGAGCAGGAACATGCCAGGATCCCTCCAGGTGAGGGTCAGATCTCTCCCCTCGCCTCTCCTCTCCTCTCCCCCGCTCACCCCGACCCCTAGCTCCTGGTACCCAGCAACCTTGGCCTGGAAGTCTTGACAGCTTGCAGAAGGGGCACATGTAGAGGGGGGCCCCCTGGGGTGATACTGGGCAGATGTCCCACCTGTCTGCTGCCCGCACCCCTCACGCAAACCCAGCTCCTGCCTGAGGACTGTGGCTTTAACTCACAGAGATAGAGAGAATGATGGGGAGATAGGCCACACCCTGGGCCCGGCTCAGCCCTGTGGGTGGTGCCTGGGGAGTGAACCCCAGAGAACCCTGTGTCCTGGGCCCAGACTTCTTGTCACTGGCAGGCTGGCGGGCCTGTGCTCAGGGTCCAGTGCTCAGGGCTGCCGAGTTGGGAAGAGAAATTGGAGGAGAGAAGGTTCCTTAGGGTCTACGGGTGAGCAGAGACTGGCGAGATGGAAAATTCACTTCACCTCACCACTCAAGGCTCCTGAGATGCTGCTCAAAGGTCCTGCCGGGCACCTCCATGTTTGCAGTTTGCAGGGGTGGGCGCTGAACCCTGGTCTTTACAGGGAAGAGGCCTGAGCTCTGCCTTGGGCCACATCCCCCACCACAGGCTCCAGAACTTCCTGGGAGTATTTCCTGTTCTTCACAATGGGGAACATGACCCCTTCCGCCCACTCTGACAGTCTCTCTGGAGCCCAGGCAGGAGAGAGATGCGGGGGCCATGACCACGCCTCTGCACTCCCTCCCTGCCCCTCCCGCCTCCCTCAGAGGACAGGGGCCCAGAGGAGATGCCCCAGTGGGCGGGAGCCCGGAGCCACCTGAGGCCCCCAGGAGGGCAATGGTGCCCAGGACTCTCCCCAGCGCCACTCCACAGCACAGGGTCACCTCCCCCCATCAGGGCGCAGGTCCCCTCCCCCATCAGGAAACTGGCCCAACAGACCACTGCCCGGACCCAACCCGCAGTCCGAAGGGAAGTGAGCGTCCTGTTGCTGCTGGCAGGCCACGGGGCCCTCCTCAGCCCCCAGGAAGAAGGTGGAAAAAGCCAGGAGGTCTGAGCATCCGAGGTGAGGGCCCACAGCTCTGCCCCTGAGAGGTCACCCTGAGGACACTGCCCCTTGTCCTCGAGTCTGGGGGCTGACAGCTCACCAAGGGGTCCCGAGGATGAGGAATGATGGCTGAGTAGGATGTGGGCCACCATCACTGCCCCCTTGTCAGCCTGACCCCAGGGGCTGTCCCTGGGGGTTGGGTTCAGAGCAACATTCTTCTGCTTCCTGCTGTCCTACAGGAGGTGCCCAGCTGCCACCGGAGTGACCAGCCCGGACCTGCTGCAAGGTGCCTGCCAGCCCGCACTTCCTCCTCGTGCAGCCCCTGCCCTGACACCATGGCTAACCCCATCACCCACTTCCTTTCGCGCATTTTCAGGAGCAAGGATTTGGTGACATTAAATGGGCTGGTGGCCCTGGGCACCACGGGGGGCCAGGAGCTCTTCTCCTTGTTGGCCTTCCAGTGCCCGTGCTCACCAGTTCAGAACTTCTGGTATGGGTTAACGGCCACCTTGGGGCCCGCCTTGTTGCTCTTCTTCATCAGCATCATCCTCAACAACCAAACCAGGAACCTGGTAGACTGGTGCCGGTGCTTCAGGACCAAGAAATGCCCAGGCATCCTATATTCGATCGTGGGCCGCGCAGCCGTGGCCCCCCTCACCTGGTCTTTCATCTCCCTGCTGCGCGGGGACGCCTACGTCTGTGCATTCAGCGAGTTTGTGGACCCGTCCTCGCTCACGGCTGAGAACGAGAGCTTCCCTCTCTCCCACGCCACGCAGATCCTGGCCAGGTTCCCTTGCGGGGAGAGCCCTGACAACCTGTCGGGCTTCCGGGAGGAGGTGAGCCGCAGGCTCAAGTTTGAGTCTCAGGTAAGGCTGTGCTGAGGGATGCTCATCCCTTCCCTGGGAGGTGGCGGGCGGCTCAGTGCCAATCCAGTTCCTGGGTTCCCGTAATCAGTGGCAACCGTTAAGCAAGATTCTTAGTGTGGTAAGAATCATTTTCTTGGGGCTGGAGCAATAGCACAGAGATAGGGCGTTTGCCTTGCACACGGCCGATGGGGGTTCGAATCCCTGCATCCCATATGGTCCCCGAGCCCTGCCAGGAATAATTCCTGAGTGCATGAGCCAGGAGTAACCCCTGTGCATCGCCGGATGTGACCCCCCCCAAAAAAAGCAAACAGAATTGGGACTGGAGTGATAGCACAGTGGGTAGGGTATTGGCCTTCCATGCAGCCGACCAGGGTTTGATTCCCAGCATCCTGTATGGTCCCCTGAGCACCACCAGGTTAATTCATGAGTGCATAGCCAAGAGTGACCCCTGTGTATCGCCAGGTGTGACGCCAAAAAGAAAAAAAAAAGAATCATTTTCCCATTTCAAATAAGAGAGTTTTGTTCATTTTTGCAGTGCTGGGGGTGGAACCCAGACACACACATGCAAGGACGGTGCTCTATTGCCAAGTCTTTTCCCAGCTCCTCCAGATAAGAATTTTGATGTATTGGGTCTTGGTGAACCTCAGCAGACCCCATGAATGCTTAAAACTTAACTCCAATCGTTTAAGTTAGGGAAGGGAGTGAGAAGAAGAGGGAGGGAAAAAGCCAGGGATTCAAAGGGAACAGGAGCAGAGGGGAGAGAGTAGGGGATGCCCCAAGGAAAAAGCTGATTTACACACTCAGGCTGGCATGCGGCTGCCCAGTTGGGAGGCTCCCCGTTGGCTCACAAAGTGCCCCAAACTGCCCCGGCTTGAGGTTTTCCATGCAGATAAGAGTCTGTAGTGGGGACCAGAGTGTTAGTACAGCGGTGAGGGTGCTTGCCTTGCACACGGCAGACCTGAATTGGGCATCCCATATGATCCCCAGAGCACCGCGGGTGTGACCCAAAAAGCAAAAACGAAAGCAGAACAAATTAGTCTGTGGTTAGGGTCTTGTCAAGGGCAGAGGTTGGGGGAGTCTTCTTGCAGCTCATCACAGCCCTAGTTCCTGCTGGCACCTCTCTCCTGGGCCACCACCTGTGCCAGCCTTGTCTCACGGGGCCTGTGTCTGCACCACAAAGGGGCCCTTTCCCGGGCCCAGGGCTCCGGTAGGGCTGGTGATGCTGCAGCTTTGGAGCAGCTCTCCAGCCTCTCATGCCCGCCCACAGTCTCCCCTGCACGCGGGCCCCAGTCGGGCAGTGAGAATTGAGGCATCTGACCCCACCTGCCGACACGGACAGGTCTGTCTGTGGCAGAAGCCGCTGCTTTAGATCCCATCTTGGTCCTATTGTCTCTGAGAAATTCGTCTCCTGCTCCCTCCTACCTTCACCTTGGCTTTGCTCCGAGGCAGCAGAGGGATAAATAAATGAATGAATGAACGGCAGAGTAAAGGAGGGTGCCTGGTGGGGCCTGAAGGGACAGAGAGGAGGCCGGGGAGTGACAAGGAGGCACTGACCTAGTGTGGGGACATGGCAAACGCCAGTTGTGGCTGGGGACAGTAGAGGGGCCAGGGTGCAAGCCTGGTGTGCACCCAGCCCGATCTGGTTCAATCTGGCACCACACGGTCCCTAAGCACAGCCAGGGACAGCCATGGAGGCTCCCAAGCATCACTGGGTGTGTCCCAGGTGTCACTGGGGAAAGTTGGTTATCACCTACCCTGCAGGGTTCGGGCAGCACCACAACCCTCAGGCCTTAAGGCTAAACTGTGAGCCAGGTTAGCTGAAGTATCACCAGTGACCCAGATTGAACAAACACACACACACACACACACACACACACACACACACACACGCACACACACACGAAGCTACAGTAAAGTGGAGCGTGAGCAGCCCAAGAGATGGGTGTGGAGACACAGGAATGGGATTCCGTTGCTCAGAGCTGTACAGGGCCAAATGGAGGGACACCCACCCCAGGAGTCTTTGAGACAAGCATGAGGTAATTTTTCTATAAGATAATGAGGGTGAGGAGGAAGCAGGCATGTAGGGGCTCCCAGTGGGTCTCTGGAGGCTTCCCCGAGGTGGCATGGGACTGAGTCTCTCTGTCTGAGCCAGACTTGGAGGCTGAGATGTGGAAGGAGGCCCTTGGGTGGGGGGAGAGGAAGGCAGCAGGGGTCTGCAAAGTCTAAGCACAGAGCAGGTGCTAGAGTGAGGGCAGAGGGATGGATTCCCGCTGGGAATGCTGGTTTCTCCTTCAGGGGCAGAATTTGCAGCCGGGCGATGCAGAGCCGGCTGGCTGGGGGGTGCTGAGGGCCAATCCAACCCAACCGCTCCAGACCCCCTCAGCTGCCCCTTTCCCTGACCGGCCCTCTGTCTCAGCTATTAGGGTGGCTGCTCATCTGCACAGTGGCCGTGGTGGTGTTCCTGATCAAGTGCCTCAAGGCCTGCTGCTCGATGCTCGGCTACCACCAGGAGGACTACAGGGCCCGCTACCTCGCCAATGAGGAGCAGCTCTTGCGACGCACGGCCGAGGCGCACTCGCTCGCACTGGCGGCCAACAACGTGAAGCAGTTCTTCGGCTTCGTGGCGTTCGACGAGAGGGAAAAGGAGCTGATGGCCAAGTTTCCAAAGCAAGGCACACAGTTGATTTTACCATGGGAAAAAATCACTGGCAGTTCCCAGTACCAGGAGATGCAGGGCATCCCCCTCTACAGCCTCCTGCACAAGTGGGCCAACAGGCAGTTTCTCATCGACAAGGATTTCAATATGACCCTACTTCCCCACCCTCAGCCCCAACTTGCTGACAGCCCAACCTCCGACCATTGAAACACCACCCTTTCTCCCAAACCACCGGCTCTGGAGGAAGAATGAGGTTCAGCGCTGTGGGGTGTGGAGGAGAGGGCAGCGGACCTGGCCGCCCCTGAAGGACAGGCCTGTGGGCCTGATGGAACACCTGCAGTATGGGGCAATGGCTCGCCAGGCTGAGCTCAGGCTTCGCAAGCAGGAGCCCTGGATGCAACCCCAGCCCCAAGTTTGTCCAAAGATCACCTGGGAGTGACTCCCGAGCACAGCCCCAAGCAGAACCCCGGTAGCCAAAAACCTCCAGAACCCAACTGCAGCCATGCTCAGGGCCCCTCTCCACACACTCGGATGAGCCTAACCCTAGTGGGAACTGGCAGGAAAACCCAGGTATGCGGGAACCTGTGACACAGATCTCTAAGCGTGCTCCAATCGGAAATGGGACTCCTCCCCCAGCTCCCCAGTTTTCCAGTAGCTTGGCAGTGACACCCACAAACTGAACTGCCCCCATCCCCGCCACGTGCCATGTAATCTCATCAATGGCCGAGACCCAGAGACTACAGACTAAAGCTCCTGGAAGAGAGTCGCCGAATTTCCTAATGTGGTACAAGACCTCTTATACTCTAACTCACTTATATACCAAAAGTAGCACACGTTTGTTTGGTTTTAACATACTTGCTTGTATTCTTTTATATTCGGGCTTAAATGGCTCCAGAATGAAATACAACAAACTTCATACACACTCTTCTTGTGGTGGGAAGGTAACTCGGTGGTGGGATTGATCTTTGAATATTATCTGCAATAAACTATTGTGAACTAGTTTATGAAAATAAAATATCTAAAAATTGTAAAATAAATAAATAAATAAGCAAACACTGGCTGGAGAGATAGTACAGCGGGCAGGGCTCTAAGATTAGCGTGTGGCTCACCGGGCTTTGACACCCTGGACCACATATGCCAGGGGTGACCCTGAACCAAAAAAAAGGCAAGGAGTCAGCTGGGTGTGGGCAAAAAACCAAAAGATAACACCCTGCTCCAACTTCTTTCACTGACAACCTCAGAGCTCAGGGTCCCACATGCTGAAGTTCCCCTCCCAGCACTCCTGAGATCTGGGCTCTACTTTTCCTTTGGTTACTTTGACGGGGGAAGAGGCTGCACCAGTGGTGCTCAGGGTTTACTTCTGGCTTGGTGCTCAGGGGTGGCTCCAGGAGATGCTTGTGGAATCCTGCAGGGTGAGCAGCGCTGAGGACCGGACCCCAGGACTCCTGCAGAACCTGTGCTCCATTATTTCCAGCCATCACACAGCTCCCAGGCCCCGGGATGCTCGTTTTTCTTTGTTTTTTCTCCACCCTAGATTTTTTTTTGTTTAGTTTTTCATCTTCGGGCTTTACCGAGCATGGCCCAGGGCTTACCCTGGCTCTGTGTTCAGGGATGACTCCTGGCAGGCTCAGGGGATCATCTGTGGTGCCAGGGATTGAACCCTGGGTTGGCCCCATGCAAGACAAGTGTCCTACCCGCTGTACAGCCCCTTCCACCGAGGTCTGAAGCAGCACCCGAATTAGCTGACCCGAGTTAGCTGACCTGAGAGTCAGCCCTGCAGGCAGCAGAGTGCCCAATCCCTCCCTCCTGCCCCTCTGCTCCCAGCTCCTCCCTGCCCCTTGACCTGCAGATTCCCACTGCGGGGGCTGACATCCTCTTTCCGGACTGAAACTTTCTGAAGTCATCAGGCTCCAGCACAGAAGCAAAGCAGGAAGGCAGCGCCTGCAGCCCCCAGCCCAGCGAGCCTCTTGTCCAGGAGCCCAGAGAGGACAAAGCCGCTCGCCTGAGCCCCGCAGCTGCTCTGGGTAAGCAAGGCGCCAGCCCTGGGTGTGAGTTGCCCCCGGGCAGATTGGGGCTGGTCCCCACTCCCGTCTCCCAGTCTCCGATCCCTCCGGTCGTTGTTGGCAGAGTCTGGGGATGCCCCTCCCTGGCCCTGCTGTAGTCTCAGAAGGCGGCCTGGTCACCCCCACCATGGCCAGGACTCTGGAGCCCTATTTGGGCACTTTGCACCCAGAGTCTGCGCTCACGGGAAACTTAAAGCCAAGAAGGGCAGAGGAGAGAGAAGGCTGGCGCCTGTTCCCGCGTCCCCACAAACTCCCTTACTGGGGAGCAGGAACGAGCCAGTATCCCTCCAGGTGGGGGTCAGATCTCTCCCCTCGCCTCTCCTCTCCTCTCCCCCGCTCGCCCTGACCCCTAGCTCCTGGTACCCAGCAACCTTGGCCTGGAATTCTTGACAGCTAGCAGAAGGGGCACATGTAGAGGGGGGGCCCTGGGGTGATACTGGGCAGATGCCCCACCTGTCTGCTGCCCGCAACCCTCACGCCAACCCAGCCCCTGCCTGAGGACTGTGGCTTTAACTCACAGAGATGGAGAGAATGATGGGGAGACAGGCCACACCCTGGGCCCGGCTCAGCTGTGTGGGAATTGAACCTCATAGAACCCTGTGTCCTGGGGCCCAGACTTCCTGTCACTGGCAGGCTGGGGGGCCTGTGCTCAGGGTCCAGTGCTCAGGGCTGCAGAGTTGGGAAGAGAAATTGGAGGAGAGAAGGTTCCTTAGGGCCTACGGGTGCACAAAGAATAAGGTCAGCAGAGACTGGCGAGATGGAAAATTCACTTCACCCCTCCACGCAAGGCTCCTGAGATGCTGCTCCAAAGTTCCTGCCCAGCACCTCCATGTTTGCAGTTTGCAGGGGAGGGTGCTGAACCCAGGTCTTCACAGGGAAGAGGCCTGAGCTCTGCCCTGGGCCACATCCCCCACCACAGGCTCCAGAACTTCCTGGGAGCATTTCCTGCTCTTCACAATGGGGAGCATGACCCCTTCCGCCCACACTGACAATCATCTGGAGCCCAGGCAGGAGAGAGATGCGGGGGCCATGGCCAGGCCTCCGCACTCCCTCCCTGGCCCTCCCGCCTCCCTCAGAGGACAGGGGCCCAGAGGAGATGCCCCAGTGGGCGGGAGCCCGGAGCCACCTGAGGCCCCCAGGAGGGCAATGGTGCCCAGGACTCTCCCCAGCGCCACTCCACAGCACGGGGTCACCTCCCCCCATCGGGGGCACAGGTCCCCTCCCACATCAGGACACTGGCTCAACAGACCACTGCCCGGACCCAACCCGCAGTCCGAAGGGAAGTGAGCGTCCTGTCGCTGCTGGCAGGCCACGGGGCCCTCCTCAGCCCCCAGGAAGAAGGTGGAAAAAGCCAGGAGGTCTGAGCATCCGAGGAGGAGGGCCCACAGCTCTGCCCCTGAGAGGCCACCCTGGGGCCACTGCCCCTTCTCCGCGAGTCTTAGGGCTGACAGCCCACCGAGGGGTCCCGAGGATGATGATGATGGCTGAGTAGGATGCGGGCCACCATCACTGCCCCTTGTCAGCCTGACCCCAGGGGCTTCCCCTGGGGATTCGGTTAAGAGCAACATTCTTCTGTCTCCTGCTGTCCTACAGGAGGTGCCCAGCTGCCACCGGAGTGACCAGCCCGGCCCTGCTGCAAGGTGCCTGCCAGCCCGCACTTCCTCCTCGTGCAGCCCCTGCCCTGACACCATGGCTAACCCCATCACCCACTTCCTGTCGCGCATTTTCAGGAGCAAGGATTTGGTGACATTAAATGTGTTGGTGGCTCTGGGCACCACGGGGGGCCAGGAGCTCTTCTCCTTGTTGGCCTTCCAGTGCCCGTGCTCACCAGTTCGGAACTTCCGGTATGGGTTAATGGCCACCTTGGGGCCCGCCTTGTTGCTCTTCTTCATCAGCATCATCCTCAACAACCAAACCAGGAACTTGGTGGATGGGTGCAGGTGTTTCAGGACCAAGAAATTCCCATGCATCCTATATTCCATCGTGGGCCGCGCAGCCGTGGCCCCCCTCACCTGGTCTTTCATCTCCCTGCTGCGAGGGGACGCCTACGTCTGCGCATTCAGCGAGTTTGTGGACCCGTCCTCGCTCACGGCTGAGAACGAGAGCTTCCCTCTCTCCCACACCACGCAGATCCTGGCCATGTTCCCTTGCGGGGAGAGCCCTGAGAACCTGTCTGGGTTCCGGGAGGAGGTGAGCCGCAGGCTCAAGTTTGAGTCTCAGGTAAGGCTGTGCTGAGGGATGCTCATCCCTTCCCTGGGAGGTGGCGGGCGGCTCAGTGCCCATCCAGTTCCTGGGTTCCCGTAATCAGTGGCAATCATTAAACAAGATTCTTAGTGTGGTAAGAATCATTTTCTTGGGGCTGGAGCAATAGCACAGAGATAGGGCGTTTGCCTTGCACACAGCCGATGGGGGTTCGAATCCCAGCATCCCATATGATCCCCGAGCCCTGTCAGGAAAAATTCCTGAGTGCATGAGCCAGGAGTAACCCCTGTGCATCGCCGGATGTGACCCCCCCCCCAAAAAAAAAAGCAAACAGAATCGGGGCTGGAGAGATAGCACAGCGGGTAGGGCGTTTGCCTTGCATGCAGCCGACCCAGGTTTGATTCCCAGCATTCCGTATGGTCCCCGGAGCACCACCAGGTTAATTCATGAGCGCATAGTCTAGAGTGACACCTTTGTATCACCAGGTGTGATGCCAAAAAGAAAAAAAAAAAAGAATCATTTTCCCATTTCAAATAAGAGAGTTTTGTTCATTTTTGCAGTGCTGGGGGTGGAACCCAGACTCACACATGCAAGGAAAGTGCTCTATTGCCAAGTCTTTCCCAGCCCCTCCAGATAAGAATTTTGATGTATTGAGTTTTGGTGAAACCCAGCAGACCCCATGAATGCTTAAAACTTAACTCCAATAGTTTTAGTTAGGGAAGGGGGAGAGAAGAAGAGGGAGGGAAAAAGCCAGGGTTTCAAAGGGAACAGGAGCAGAGGGGAGAGAGTGGGGCATGCCCCAAGGTAAAAGCGGATTTACACACTCAGCTCAGGCTGGGATGCGGCTGCCCAGTCGGGGAGTCTCCCCGTTGGCTCACAAAGTGCCCCAAACTGCCCCGGCTTGAGGTTTTCCATGCAGATAAGAGTCTGTAGTGGGGGCCAGAGTGTTAGTACAGCGGTGAGGGTGCTGGCCTTGCACACGGCAGACCTGAATTGGGCATCCCATATGGTCCCCAGAGCACTGCGGGTGTGACCCAAAAAGCAAAAAAGAAAACAGAACAAATTAGTCTGTGGTTAGGGTTTTGTCAAGGGCAGAGGTTGGGGGAGTCTTCTTGCAGCTCATCACAGGACTAGTTCCTGCTGGCACCTCTCTCCTGGGCCACCACCTGTGCCAGCCTTGTCTCACGGGGCCTGTGTCTGCACCACAAAGGGGCCCTTTCCCGGGCCCTGGGCTCCGGTAGGGCCGGTGATGCTGCAGCTTTGGAGCAGCTCTCCAGCCTCTCATGCCCGCCCACAGTCTCCCCTGAGCACTGCCAGGAAGAGCACTGGAGGCACTTCGAGCATCGCTGGGTGGGGTCCAGGCGTCACCGGGAAGCCTGGCCACCCCCAGCTCCACAGGGTTCAGGCAGCACCACATCCCTCAGACCCTGGTCAAATACTCAGATCTGCACAGGGCCGAATGGAGGGACACCCGCCCCAGGGAGCCTTTGAGACAAACTGAGGCGATTTTCCAACAGGGTCGTGAGGGTGAGGAGGACGCAGGCATGGGGGAGCGCCCAGAGGGTCTCGGGAGGTGGCACGGGACCGAGCCTGGCAGTCTGAGCCAGACTTGGTGGCTGAGATGCAGGAAGCCGTGGGGAGGCAGCAGGAATCTGCAGAGTCGAAGCAAGCGCCTGTGCCCGGGAGAGAGGGCAGAGGGACCGAGTGGCGCTGGGCATGCCAGCTTCTCCTTCAGCCGGGGAGTCCGGGCCAGCCGGCTGGGGTGCGGAGGGTCAGCCCCACCCTGGCCGCTGCAGCCCTCCTCAGCCGCCCTTTCTCTGACCAGCTCTTCGGGTGGCTGCTCATCGGCTCGGTGGCCATCCTGGTGTTCCTGACCAAGTGCCTCAAGCACTGCTGCTCCCCGCTCCGCTACCGCCAGGAGGCATACTGGGCCCGCTACCGCGCCAACGAGGACCAGCTCTT